>NC_055971.1:29992598-29995098 GCF_018492685.1 Alosa sapidissima
CTCTCTCTCTCTCTCATCCTCCGTTCAATTATTCACCACTTTATCTCATCTTGTATTCAACCAGGGGAGAAGTCTTATTTCCTGGTAAGGAGGATCCTCCTCAACCATCTTACTCTCAGGGCCAGATACAGTATACGTACATTTGCGAACATAGTGTTATCAGTGCCATGGACAAACCGCAGATAACAAATGCTGTGATACTTGGTATTTATCAAACTTTCACTTGATTGGGTAATCTGCGACTTTCTCCGCCACCTACTGTAATTTACGAACGTCCACAACTGAGCGGCATAGCCTACACACAAGCGCAGTTGAATGAAATTAACTGATGACAACATTAAAAAGAATCAAATGTTTAGCGATCATGAAATAATACAATACATGATAAGATGTCAACAAGCAGGGAGATAATGAATATCAGTATAGTTCTACTCAAACTATTTGTGCACATAGGCTATGGAAGATTGGTCAAATCTAGCAAGTAGGAAAGTTTAAGTGGAAGACGTGAAAGTGAAAGTAAGACATCGGAAAGGCCAACGAAAGTTAAGGTTGCTTTTTATATAGTACAAAGACGCAAAACTGGTGCTCTAAATTGTGATTCTGTTGTCTTTGAAAGGTTCTCATATTGACAGGGATGGATTACTGCACGGGCCTACCGGGCCCAGGCCCAGGGGCCCAAGGGGTCTGGGGGCCCTGAAGCCCAAGCCTTTGCATGGAATCATTGCCTCAATATCAACAAATCAGGATGTAGGCTATGAATCTGATTGAATTTAGTATTAGCCATCCCCAGAATGCACCAGAATACAGGAAATCACATTAAACAAATTAAAAATGTTCTGGGGGAGGACCCCCTAACCCCCCCTCCAACATATGCGACAATTGGTGGGGGGCCCTTAATACATCTGGGCCCAGGGGCTCAAAAGTTCATAATCCGTCCATGCATATTGACGCATTTAACCACAATTTGGATTAACACCTGCTTTTACAAGGCGGAGATATTTAGGCGCAGAATAGACATGCGCTTTCACAGGCAGTTTTTGTACATACTGCGGAATGCATAGTTAGGCGCTCTTTACTCTTCCCCTCCCATCTCTTTACAGTAAACTCCCACTTTCCCCTTGGCCCTCCCATGAATGCATATGCATGACACGGAAAAACGCAATTTGCCATTTTCAGCTCCCGCGACAGGCAGTCTGCGCTTTTATCTCAGTGCGGCCTGTTTGTACATGCACACGTTGCGAAACAAATACGCCTGAATTGTGTTCAGCCTCTCAGCACTGTGTTCCCTAAAATACAATGAGTTCCTCAGTCCCCACCAGTGATATTTTGGTCCCAGTGATATTTGTTTGCTTAAAAGAAAGAGACTTCCTCGCTGGTTATACTGTATTTGGTCCCTAAAAGACAAAGGGCCAGATGTACTAACGCTTTTGCGCCCACTTCAGCCATTTTTGTTTCGCAACGTGCGTGTAAAAACATTTCGGACAAAAATGCAATCAAGTTCTGAAACGAGACATTGCCATTGCCATTGTCTTTGTTATGTGAAGGCTATATTTGATTAGACCTATGAGGTAAATGCAGAGAAAGGAACATGTAGTTTAGTATGTGTTGCGTTAAAATCTATTGTTAAATGATATGTTATTTAAGCCTTACTCAACCTCTTTCTTATCTTCATACGTCTTTTTAAGTGACACAGACATAAAAGGGGCAACAATCTAATCTTAAATAATTATTATTTATGTCTGTGTGTGGTGTATAGCCTACTTGGGATGCTTACATGCGGATGTCTGTGTGTGGTGTATAGCCTACTTGGGATGCGGATCTCAAAGTTTTTCTATGTTGGTATTGATGTGAATTAATGCGTAGAAGCGAAGTTTAAACGGTAGGCCTATAGCTGTGACGTGCAGTCACCTGACGACACCATCAAATTAGAGGATATTTCAGAACTATTAACATGGACAGCTCCCCTTAAGAGCATCTTAAGAGCAGTGCACGCGCGTTTGCGCTACTAGCATGTTCGAGAAACAGTCGGAAAAACCAAACGAACGATCGTAAGATGAATCGTAGAAAACCCTCGTAAGTGCATGTATCCACCGTTATCGGGAAGCCGGGCCCATGTTTGTCTTTGGCTGGTGAGCTTCACGTGCAGCGTGAGGTCCCTAGTGACACCCAGAAATGACCCCCCCCCCCCCCTCTCTCTCCCTGTATGGTTTTATTTGACTCATTCCTCCCTCTCTCCCCCTCTCTCTCTCTCCCTGTATGGTTTATTTGAGTCTCTCCTCCCTCTCTCTTCCATCTCTCTCTCTCTCTCTCCTCTCTCTCTCTCTCTCTCTCTCCCTGTATGGTTTATTTGAGTCTCCCCTCCCTCTCTCCTCCATCTCTCTCTCTCTCTCTCTCTCTCTCTCTCTCTCTCTCTCTCTCCCTGTATGGTTTATTTGAGTCTCCCCCTCCCTCTCTCCTCCATCTCTCTCTCTCTCCTCTCTCTCTCTCTCTCCTCTCTCTC
>NC_055971.1:30000098-30005098 GCF_018492685.1 Alosa sapidissima
AGTGGAGAGACGGAGAGAAACGTGTTGTGACAGTTGTTTTCCCACCCAAGTAATAGAGTCACATAGTTGCCAATGCCTCTGAACTGCAGCTGAAGAAGTGCTTTTTTGTTGTGAGTGCTTTGTGAGTGCCTCACCTAGTGTAAAACGCTCCGCTCTAAAAACGTTGGTAGGCCTAATACATAGTGAGCCTATATAGCAGCCTAGCTCCAAATAGTTGAGTGTTAAGTCTGACAGGCACTGTGCATTTTTTTTCAGTCGCATAACTCACACAACATGTTTCAAATGGATGTGATTGCTGTACTCACACAGTACATTCGACTGCTCAAACTGCAAGACAGCCGACAAAAATTCTTACAGTCTAGAAGTGCAATGGGATCAGACTGGAGCATTCATTGCTACGTCTTCTAATCAGGTGTCATGAACCTGCTCAATTTACACGAGAAGTCGAAGTCAAAGTCAAAGTGGAATTCAGCCTAAATCAAAAGTTGGTTGGATCCGACTGATACTGTACAGGGCTAAAATTGGGTCAGAATTCATTCCAGAGTGTCAGGGACAGTGTGGTGAATGCCAAAATTGGCGGTGGTAGTGTAGTGAAACAGGGTTTGAATGCAGTAGCCTGAAAACTCGTGAGCTCCAGGGAGTCTGGCCCTGCAATTAATTGACATCTGTAAATCACTTTGGATTAAAGCATCAGCCAAAAAATTTATAAAGAATAAAAGCATGAAGTGTCATGCCCTTGTGATGTCATAAAGTGTGTGCTTGACAGTGGGGCGTTTAGGACGCAGTGGAGTCATGCCCTTGTGATGTCATTAAGAGTGTGCTTGACAGTGGGGCATGTAGGACGCAGTGGAGTCATGCCCTTGTGATGTCATTAAGAGTGTGCTTGACAGTGGGGCATTTAGGATGCAGTGGAGTCATGCCCTTGTGATGTCATTAAGAGTGTGCTTGACAGTGGGGCGTGTAGGACGCGGTGGAGTCATGACTCACATCAGGTGAAACATCACCTGGGGCCTGCTGTTTTCTCAAGTGTCACGCGCACCCCAAAAAAGCAACCTGAACTGGGCTGTTTTAAAATAGACCTGAGTAGAGAGAGAGAGAGAGAAAGAGAGAGAGAGAGAGAGAGAGAGAGAGTGTGTGTGTGTGAGAGAGAGAGTGAGACAGTAAGAGAGTGAGAGAAAGAGAGAGAGAGAGAGAGAGAGAGAGAGAGAGAGAGAGAGTGTGTGTGTGAGAGAGAGAGAGTGAGACAGTAAGAGAGTGAGAGAGAGAGAGAAAAAGACAGAAAGAGTGAGTGAGAGAGAGACTCTAGATGATCGTCCTTGTGTAGAAACTTTAGAGCAGTCTGGCAGCATCCCTCTGTTCTCCTCTGGGTGGATGGCACTACACTTGCCCGTTCGGTGCAGCACGGAGAGCGCATGCATAATGCACTGGTGACATGAATTCAGCAGCTTGCCTTTTATGGTAGAATCCTGATATTCAGGGCTTGAGGATGTGCAATTTCTTTCATGTGTTTTTGTTCTAGTTTCCATGTACTTTCTGTGTTTGTGTGTCTGATTTGGTGTGTGTACTGTATGTGTGTGTTTGTGGGTATGCATGTGTGCCCATGTGCTGTCCTCTGTGTGTGTGTGCATGTGTGCACGCGCAGTCTATGTGTGTGCGTGTGTGTGTGTGTGTGTGTGTGTGTGTGTGTGTATCTCTGTGTGTGTGTGTGTGTGTGTGTGTGTGTACTGTGTGTGTGTGTGTGCGCACACACATAAACATTATTTCTGTGTACAGACTGTGTACTCAGCACAATACTGTCCTATTTACTGTCCAGCCGGTGCAGACTGGCCCAAGCTGGTGAGAGGAGATTGGTACGGTTGTCTGCGTGGCTGCTTCAGCGAGGACAAGGGCACAGAGGCACCACAACAGACGACTCCCATAAGGGGAGTAATATATCTTACTGTGAGGGCTCACTGACCAACTGAGGAGGATGAGACAAGGACCGCCATCAAGACCTCCGACAGGCCTCCGAGCTGGGCTGTGCAACAGTGCTGTCAGTCTTTTGTTTTAAGTCTGCTGTCTAGATACATGGACCCTCTATGCAAGGGGGTATATTGAATGTCTTGGTTAGGCACGTATTTGTCATTCTCATTTCATATTCTACAGTCATACTTGTTCCAAAGCTTAGAAAGGATGCCTGCCTAGCATAGTTGTGTTTTGAAGGTTGCATTTTACCACTTACAGTGCCTATACAAATTGTTCACCCCCCTTGGATATTTCCACTTGTACTGCTTTTATAAATGGAATCTTGATCAATTTAATTTGGCCTTTTTTTACAATAATTTACAGAAATATAATGCTTATTTTGCATTATATGATTTTAATTAATTAACATTACTTTGTAGAAATTAAACAGGGGATTTTTGGAAATTATTGTTTAAAAAGGCCAAATTAACAAAAATTCCATTCATTAAAGCAATAAAAGGGGGAAAGGGGGGGGGGGGGTGAATACTTTGTATAGGCACTGTATTCTCAGTTAACTCATACAGGTTTGACACATGCATAGACCTAGCCAGCCCCCAGTGTTCTACAGGAGGGGTGCAGAGAAGGCTAGGGAGCAGAGGTCAGTATGAGAAGGCTAAGGAGCAGAGGTCACTAAACTGAGGAGACATGAGAAGGCTAGGGAGCAGAGGTCACTAAACTGAGGAGGCATGAGAAGGCTAGGGAGCAGAGGTCAGTATACTGAGAAGGCTAGGGAGCAGAGGTCACTAAACTGAGGACACATGAGAAGGCTAGGGAGCAGAGGTCACTAAACTGAGGACACATGAGAAGGCTAGGGAACAGAGGTCAGTATGAGAAGGCTAAGGAGCAGAGGTCACTAAACTGAGGACGCATGAGAAGGCTAGGGAACAGAGGTCACTAAACTGAGGACACATGAGAAGGCTAGGGAACAGAGGTCAGTATACTGAGGACACATGAGAAGGCTAGGGAGCAGAGGTCACTAAACTGAGGACGCATGAGAAGGCTAGGGAGCAGAGTGCACTAAACTGAGGACACAAGAGAAGGCTAGGGAGCAGAGGTCAGTATACTGAGGACGCATGAGAAGGCTAGGGAGCAGAGGTCAGTATACTGAGGAGGCATGAGAAGGCTAGGGAGCAGAGGTCAGTATACTGAGGAGACATGAGAAGGCTAGGGAGCAGAGGTCACTAAACTGAGGAGGCATGAGAAGGCTAGGGAGCAGAGGTCACTAAACTGAGGACACATGAGAAGGCTAGGGAGCAGAGGTCAGTATACTGAGGAGGCATGAGAAGGCTAGGGAGCAGAGGTCAGTAAACTGAGGAGGCATGAGAAGGCTAGGGAGCAGAGGTCAGTATACTGAGGATACATGAGAAGGCTAGGGAGCAGAGGTCACTAAACTGAGGAGGCATGAGAAGGCTAGGGAACAGAGGTCACTAAACTGAGGAGGCATGAGGCCTTTGAGGTGTAAATCAGATAGGCCACCGCAAGCAGGTCAGCTCAGCCATGACAGCAACCACAGAGCAGCCTTGAGTAGTGTGTTCATCAGAGACACCCCACACCACACACTCACAGGAGGCAGACGTAGACACACACACACACACAGCACGCACAGCTTGCCCGGGCATAAAGACTTTTTCAGTGGAGCGTCTCCAGACTGAATGTCCTGAGCTCTGATTCTGTGGGCAGGGTAAATTCGGGTTGGCTTGCAGGTTACTCCAGTTTGGTACACAAAGGCAAACGTTCAAGGTGAATGCCTTATTTTCAACGTTTTTGTGTGAAAGTCACTCAATTTAACTGTTTACGTGTTTTCAGTGAACTAAAAGCACATGGGAAAAGACCTTGCCTTTCTTTGCTGTGTTGTTGTTGTTTTGAATGCATCTCTGTGTTTGTGGGAAAGGCATCTGTGGGCCATTTGGAACTTTGAATGTAATTTCCGGATCTATGCATTTGGTGATGGATACAGATTAGCATTCTGATTTAATTTAATGAGAGAAATGCTCTACAGACACAGACTTGCAGGACACATTGCAAAGAAGAGAAAATAATAGTAAAAAAACAAAAACAAGTCTGGAAACATTTCTAGTCATCAAAGTCTTGCCAGGGTGAGATGATGGCTGACATGGTCGTGTATGTCACGGTTGAAGTGCTCAGGAGTTATCTGTCATGACCACGGCTCAACACCTTGTATGTTGACATGAATTTGTTGTGGTATTGCCATGAATGCTGGATTGAGTGTTTAGCTTCTGTTCTAGATGCCAGTCAAGGTTGTGGTTTATGGGCTTTTGGATTGTGCATTGCCACTGTGGGCGTTTGTGTTGCATGGCTGACGGAGGGTTTTGGACGCTGTCTTTTTTTAGAAAATATTTATTAACTTCGTTGTAATTTTTGGAAGGCATTGGAAGCCACTTTGCATTCCTAGATTGTGTGGTGGTGTGTTATTTTCAAGTGAGTTTTCAGCGTGAATTTTTAAACTGTCTGGTACTAGATATCGGATGGGTTCAGTTTTTGCCTTTTCTCATGACGTGTTGTGTTGTGAATCTACAGTGTAGGTCTTTTTAATGCCATTATGTGTTGTGAATCTACAGTGTAGGTCTTTTTAATGCCATTATGTGTTGTGAATCTACAGTGTAGGTCTTTTTAATGCCATTATGTGTTGTGAATCTACAGTGTAGGTCTTTTTAATGCCATTATGTGTTGTGGCACTGAGAGATGTTGTGACAGGTTGTATTGTGATTTGCAAACAGCCTTGGATGTCACTTTGGATTTGTGGGCTGTGTTGCGGACGGCGGCCAATGTGGTGCTGTGTTGCGGACGGCGGCCAATGTGGTGCTGTGTTGCGGACGGCGGCCAATGTGGTGCTGTGTTGCGGACGGCGGCCAATGTGGTGCTGTGTTGCGGACGGCGGCCAATGTGGTGCTGTGTTGCGGACGGCGGCCAATGTGGTGCTGTGTTGCGGACGGCGGCCAATGTGGTGCTGTGTTGCGGACGGCGGCCAATGTGGT
>NC_055971.1:30010098-30070098 GCF_018492685.1 Alosa sapidissima
TGAATCTCCACAGCTTGAAACGCGCAAATGAGACTTATTCATTGGACATCAAAGGAGCAAAAGATATACTGTTTTTAGTAACGTTAGCTGTGTGCTTCATCTGGGAGTGAACCCCATCTGATGGAAAAGCCCACAGAGTGCATTTCCAGGTGGGAGTGATGAATGCTATTTGAGAGTGAGGGGTGAGGATGCTATAAGGACTCTGCTCTGGAAAGCATTCTTCAAAGATGCCTCCTAGGAGGAACTGGGATGAGTAGAACATAGATGGATAGAATATTGAATTTCCCCTGGGGATCAATAAAGTATCTATCTATTTATCTAGAATAACAAAAGACACTCGTATCCAACGCCGCTCATTTGGCAAATGTCTTAATTAGCAGAAAATAGTGTTGGATTTTAGCAACATCCCTTCATTCCCCTAAGAGAGAGAGAGAGAGAGAGAGAGAGAGAGAGAGAGAGAGAGAGAGAGAGAGATGTATAGATCACTTCACTCGATTTCATGTCCATAGGCTTGGAACAGGGAGCCCCTAAACGCGCATCCAGAGCCGAAATCCAACCCAACCCCCCTCACCAGCCTAGAGACAGGGAGCGTTACAATGGACCAGGGAGCCACGAAAGGGTGGATTGGGTGTGTGGGTGTGTGAGTGGGTGTGTGGGTGTGGGTGTGTGTGTGGGTGTGTGTGTGTGTGTGTGAGTGGATGTGTGTGGGTGTGGGTGTGTGTGTGTGTGAGTGGATGTGTGTGGGTGGATGGTTGAGAAGGGTTCTGTGCGCGATGATGTGTGATGATGTGAGGGGGGGATGTCTGTGTGTGTGTGTGTGTGTGTGTGTGTGTGTGTGTGTGTGTGTGTGTGTGTGTGTGTGTGTTGTGGGGGTGCAACTTCCATGGTCTTCAACGTGGTTGATTCAGATGGGCAGAAGGGGTGTGTGTGTGTGTGTGTGTGACGTCAAGAGTGGAGGGGAGGAGAGAAAGAGGAGAGGAGAGAGGGAGGGGGGGAGAGGAGGGGGGGGCAGATAGGGGAGAGGAGAGAGGGAGGGGGGAGAGGAGGGGTGGGGGGCAGGGGGAGAGGAGGGGTGGGGGGAAGATAGGGGAGAGGGAGGGGGGAGAGGAGGGGTGGGGGGAAGATAGGGGAGAGGAGAGAGGGAGGGAGGAGAGGAGGGGTGGGGGGCAGATGGAGCTCTGGGTGTGTTTGTGTGGCTATGAATATAAAATGGGCTGATAATGCGTTTGACGACCTCGGCTGCTGGGGACAAGTGTGCAGTCACCTAGAGAGAGAGAGGGGGAGAGAACGAGACAGAGAGGGAGAGAGAGACAGGTGGAGAGAGGAGGATGAAGGGATAGGGTGAATGAAATGGAGAGATGCAAGCATGAATGAAAGACCTTCTGTTCTCCTTTGAGCACTCCTGTTCTTTCATTTATGTTTTGTGAATGTATGATAATGATATAACTTATAATTGTAATATCATCCATGTTTTTTGGGGGGGAGGGGATTTCAAAGATTCTTTATACATGTGATAAGGTGTGACTGACTTGATATAAAACCATGCATGGTGTACATCCAACACACCCTAATGGTCTTTATAGCATTCTTTCACAGTGTTCTGTATTCCATACTAATTAAGCAATCAGAGTAATAGATTGAGAGTATGAGCTTACAGACGGAGCGTCCAGAACACAAGCTCTGGCGTATCTGGTACGGCTGTCTTGCCAACACACATCCAACACCCGTGCATGGCACACATCCAACACAGACTAACATAAAACCACATCCAACACAGACTAATATAAAACCACATCCAACACAGACTAACATAAAACCATGCATGATACACATTCAACACAGACTACTATAAAATCATGCATGATACACATCCATCACAGACTACTATAAAATCATGCATGATACACATCCATCACAGACTACTATAAAATCATGCATAATACACATCCATCACAGGCTAATGGTCTTTAGCATTCTTTTGCAGTATTCTGTATTCCATGTTCTTTAGAACTGCGATCAGTGTAATAGATTGCAAGTATGAGCTGGGAGATGTTGCATCTGAGAACATGTGGCTGGAGTATCTGGGAGGGCTGTCTTGCCTGACCAGGGCGGGTTGAGACGCTAGATGAGGACCGCTGATTCCAGGCGAGGGCTTTTTATAGCTGCTCTCTCCTCCCACTCAGCCTTCCTCTGATTGACCTCCATAGGATAGAGGGCATCAGCTGGGGGCGATGCTGCATTGTGTTCAGACTAACATACACACACACACACACACACACAGACACACACACACACAGACTCACACACGCAGCCGCACACACACACACACACACACACACACACACACACACACACACACACACACCATATAGACATGCAGTGTAGATTTGCAAACAACACACACACACACACACACACACACACACACACACACACACACACACACACACACACACACACACACACACACATACAACACAAACACATACTATTGCTAACACATGCATACATTACAATCACATCTCATTGCTAACACATGCATAGATTACATGTGCAACACATTGTAGCAATTGGAGCAGCCAAAAATGTAGACACACATGCACACAATTGCAAAACCGCTGAATCCTTGTCTTTTTTATTGTGTCAACTCTCTCTCTCTTCTTTAGAGAGATATTGAAACACCCCTCATATCACTGTGGTCAAGACACCTCTTTCTGTCCTCTGACCTCTGTCCTTTCTCTTCTCTGTACCAGTATAAGTATATATATTCTTTTGATCCCGTGAGGGAAATTTGGTCTCTGCATTTATCCCAATCTGTGAATTAGTGAAACACACTCAGCACACAGTGAACACACAGTGAGGTGAAGCACACACTAATCCCGGCGCAGTGAGCTGCCTGCAACAACAGCGGCGCTCGGGGAGCAGTGAGGGGTTTGGTGCCTTGCTCAAGGGCACTTCAGCCGTTCCTACTGGTCGGGGTTCAAACCGGCAACCCTCCGGTTACAGGTCCGAAGCGCTAACCAGTGGGCCACGGCTGCCCCCATAGGCCACGGCTGCCCCCTCTTTTTTATTTTGCTTGTGCAGATGCTGTTTTATGTATGCCAGTGCCTGAAGGCATGTTTTGTCCGAAGCGCTAACCCCAACCATCTCCACTGTCTTAACACAAGAAATCTGTTTCTCTCTCTCTCCCCCCCCCCCCCCCCCCCCCCGCTGCTCCGCTGCAGGAGGGCCAGCATCTGATGGAGGAGAAGCCAGAGCTGCGTGACGCGGTGGCCCAGAAGCTGGGCGAGATCCGCGAGTGCTGGCAGGACCTGGAGAGCACCACGCAGGCCAAGGCGCGGCAGCTCTTCGAGGCCAACCGGGCCGACCTGCTGGTCCAGAGCTACTCCAGCCTGGACCAGCGCCTGGGGCAGCTGGAGAACCAGCTGGCCCACCAGGATTACGGGCAGGACCTCACCACTGTCAACAAGCACCTCAAGAAACTGCAGGTACGCCACAGCTGCCCCCCGCCGTGTCCTCCAAGGGATGTCTGAAGCTGATGATCCTCAAGGCGACGTTTTGAGCGATGTTGGTGGGCAATGTTCCTGAGTACTGTTGTCCTGGCACATTCCCATTGATACTGGGCACCAATTTTTTTTATTTTTTTTATTTCAGGAGTGCTTTTTAATCACCAATAGGCAAATTGTCTTGATCATCCAGTCAGATCGCATGGAACCGTTTATGTGGTTGCCCAGCAACATTGCTCAAAAAGTCGCCCCGTGTATCACCTTAACACATGAATAAGGTTTTAGAAATCCGTGGCACTCAAAATGGTAATGCACTTAAAATCTTTATTTTTATTATATAGAGATTATTTATAATCTCTATATATGGCTATTCGGGTATAGGTATAGTGACAAATTAAACCTCTCAGCCATAGAGGCCTTCTTCAGGGCAAGTTACAGGGCAAGTAAGCAAAGTCTTAAAACAGGCCTAAAAGGAGTACCAGTACTGCAGGCTTGAATCATGCTCTCAGCTTCAATGGTACATAATACTATTAATACTTCATAAATTATTTGGAACAGTATGTTTAAATTGTTCATCATGAATTATTCAAAATATACAATAGTTCATGCTATTTGAAGATGTACATGTGGTTGGGGTTAGGTTAGGCTGAGGGGTAAGGTCAGTAATGTATATTTTATTAAAACACACAAAAGCTCAGCTTAATTGATGAGTATAGTGTATTAGTGCATACTTGCAGGCTTTTGTTCAACAGTAAATAGGATAAGAGAACATCATTCATCTTTTTGTTTTGTTATGTTCTGTAGTTTGTACCATGGCACTGTTAGCATGTTCTGAAGTTTGTACCATGGCACTCAGTGCTGTCCCTTTTATCTCTGGTGTCTGTTCTCGTGTTCTAACCATTATGTATTTTTCACCAACACTCTGATCCAAACAGTTCTGTGCCTTTGCGGCATAAACTGGAGCAAGTCGAGGTTAGGCCAATCTAGCATGTAGTGTGTTATCTCTCATTCAGTTCATTCTTTTAGTATGTCAAGGACTTTTTAATGTCAAAAGGAGACCCAACGTTTTTATCAGCCATTTGAATCATATTGCTTAGAGAAGGCATATAGCCCATCTGCATCAGGCATCCAACTGCATAATACATGCTACTGGTCAACATTTACAGTAAGCTATACTATTAAATACACAAGATGCTGAATATAATATTGCTTCTGTAGGCTGCCGTACCTAAGGCAATTGATTTATATAGCTTATATTATATGTTGTGTCATGTCTGTTGTATATTCTGCAAACATGGCAGAGGTATTATTTTACAATAAGGTCAGCTGAGAGGTTGAATGGAGCCGTAACCTTAACAAGCAGATTGACCTTCGACCTTTATAACTCTCCTCTTCGACAGCATGTTGGCGTTGAGCATTGAGCTGCTTTGAGCTGCTTTAGGGGCAAGTGCTTTGAGCTCTGGGCCTGTGCCACTGCCTCCACACCATCACCTCCACCTCCTCCACCATCACCACCAGGGGTACAGTAGCATCTCAGTTTGTTTTGAGTTCTGCTTCTTCAGCTTCTCACCTTTCTTTCTTTCTTTCTTTCTTTCTTTCTTTCTTTCTTTCTTTCTTTCCTTCACTTTCACACTCACTTTCTGACATTTACCGGTACATGCTTTCTAAGTACCCTTATTTCATTCTTTCTTTCCTTCTTTCTTTCTGTTGTTTATTTTGCTTTGGCGTTCATATCTTCTAATGACTTGATTTGGATTCATTTGTAGCACTTGTTGTTTTTTTCTTCTTCTGATTTTGGTTTCCTGCTCTCCTTTCCATACTTTTACTTTCCTTACTGCTGATCCCCCTCTTCATACCTCACCTTGTGGTTCCTGTACTGTTCATGTGTGTGTGTGTGTGTGTGTGTGTGTGTGTGTGTGTGTGTGTGTGTGTGTGTATCAGAGCTAGTGAGCGGAGCTGAGTGGTGTCAATATCCCTCCTCCCGCTCTGCTCTGCTCACTAGCTCTGGTATGTATATACTGTATCTGTGTGCGCGTGTGTGTGTGTGTGTGCGCATGTGTGTGTGTGTGTGTGCGCGTGTGTGTTGGACAGAGGTGCTGTCCCTCATCCTCTCTCTCTCTCTTCAGGTTTGTGAGTGCCATTCATTCCTAGGGCCCATTTGTCATTCAGTGTTTGCATTCGCCCTCTTCCTCATCCAGACTCTAGATCCCATTCTGCCCTCTTCCTCATCCAGACTCTAGATCCCATTCTGCCTTGATCCTTATCCAGACTCTAGATCCCATTCTGCCTTGTTCCTCATCCAGACTCTAGATCCCATTCTGCCTTGTTCCTCATCCAGACTCTAGATCCCATTCTGCCTTGTTCCTTATCCAGACTCTAGATCCCATTCTGCCTTGTTCCTTATCCAGACTCTAGATCCCATTCTGCCTTGTTCCTTATCCAGACTCTAGATCCCATTCTGCCTTGGCGGCGGCCGTGGTATGAACGTGAAGTGGCTGCACACCTGTCCTATTCACACCTGTGTTCCACTGGTGCCGTGTCTGTCTCTCAGTCAACGCCACTCGTGTGAGAGGATTATAACCCATAATAATCTCACCCAGGATCCTGCCAGCTCCGCCACTCGTGTGAGAGGATTATAACCCATAATAATCTCACCCAGGATCCTGCCAGCTCTGCCGCCACTGCTGCCGCTGGTGTTAGGGTCTCGTGAGACACAGTAATCCTGGGACATTTTCAGAGACTCTCCTCCACAGCCCAAACCCCTGAGTGGCTGTTTCATAACGCCTCGTCCAGTTCTCGGGTTGCAGTCGGTCTTCGTGCCGCTGCTTTTAATGACAGAACGATTTGACCATCTTATGGGTGCTTAGATCCTTTTTGATCAAGGCCATTTTAACCCCATTAAATAATTACTCATATACGTTTGTTTACATTTGTAAACACCATGTAAACATGCTGTCCTTTGGCAGATGCATTTATCCAAAGTGACACAAACATAATGTATGCACTATCCTAAGATGCATATGTTTATGCGTATATGACATGTAATATGTAAATATCCCTGAGGAGTGTCTGTGAGAAGTGAAGGACTGCTGTGTTGTGTAGTGTGTGGAGATGTAATGATATTGATGTGGGGACTGTTTGACGCACCACTCCCTCATGTGTCTGACGCACCAAACCAGCCCTGGGTGCGATGTGTGATGAATTACTGCCAGAGGTGGCACCCTGTACATTACTTTTGCTTCATTCATCTAAGTTTGAAGAGTGTAATACCAAACACTGATTTGATAGGGTTTTGACATCTGGGTCACTGAATTATTATTTGACACAATTCTGTGCCCACTCCACTTCACCCCATCTTACCTCCACCTCCCAGATGGAGTTCCTATCAGATCAGATATGTGAGTGTTCCTGTACACAAGTTGTTGAAGATCAACTTGAAATGACTGATCAAACTCAAGTGCGTTTGTATAACTTGTTACTATTGTTGTCTGACATTCAGCTGATATGAAGCAACTAATGATCTGCATTATCAACTGAATCACTTTGTGCAAAGTGTAACCCTCTCACTCTCTTTTTAAATCCTCTCTCTATCTAGTCTCTCTTTTTAAATCCTCTCTCTATCTAGTCTCTCTTTTTAAATCCTCTCTCGGTCTTCTTCTTCTCTCTCTCTCTCTTTTAAATCCTCTCTCTATCTTCTCTCTCTTTTTAAATCCTCTCTCGGTCTTCTTCTTCTCTCTCTCTCTCTTTTAAATCCTCTCTCTATCTTCTCTCTCTTTTTTAAATCCTCTCTCTATCTTCTCTCTCTCTTTTTAAATCCTCTCTCTATCTTCTCTCTCTCTTTTTAAATCCTCTGTCTGTCTCCCTCTCTCTCTCTCTCTTTCTTTCCTGTCCTGCGTGTGTTCTTCTCCGCAGGCCTTGTGTGTTTATGATCAGAAATCTAATGCCTCCTTTTCTCCACCTCTCTGACTCTGTGTGTACACGTTCATCTGCCATCTCTGTATCCCTCCCTCTTGTTCCTTCCATTTCAACACGTTTGTTTTCCCCTAATTGTCTCCGATGTCCTTTCCTGGTCTCGTTGCCATCCACTTATTCTCTCCATCCTTCTCTCCTTCTCCTCCTCCTCCCTCCTATTCTCTATCCCCTGTTCCATTTCTCCCACTTCCCCATCTCTCTCCATCATCTGTATTTGGTGGTGGTGGTGTGTGTGTGTGTTGTCTGTGTGTGTGTGTGTGTTGTCTGTGTGTGTGTGTGTGTGTGTGTGTGTGTGTGTGTGTGTGGCGATGTTCGGCCTGCCGGCATTGTTTGTGTGTGTATGTATGTGTGTGTCGTCCTTATGTGTGTATGTGTTTGTGTGTTTGTGTATGATTGTGTGTGTGTGTGTGTGTGTGTGTGTGTGTGTGTGTGTGTGTGTGTGTATGAATGTGTGGTTATGTGTGTGTGTGTGTGTGTGTGTGTGTGTGTGTGTGTGTGTGTGTGTGTATGAATGTGTGGTTATGCGTGTGTGTGTGTATGGTTGTGTGTGTGTGTGTGTATGTGTGTGTGTGTGTGTGTGTGTGTGTGTGTGGCGCCCAGACAATGGAGACGCAGATGGAGGAGTGGTACCAGGAGGTGGGGGAGCTGCAGCAGGAGGCGGCGTCCCTCCCCCAGCAGGGCCAGATCATGGAGGACGTCAGCGAGCGGCAGGTAGTCGTGGAGTCGCGCATCGTCCGCCTCATCGAGCCGCTGAAGGAGCGCCGGCGCATCCTGCTCGCCTCCAAGGAGGTGCACCAAGTGGGACGCGACCTGGAGGACGAAATCGTGAGTGTGACCTCTGAACTCACAGAATGACCTTTGACCCTGGAGTGGTGACAGATTTAATCCATATAAATGGTAGAGCATATTGACGTGTGGGCTGAGGTTCTCGGTCATGATTGGTGTTGTCGTCTCTGTGTCATCTGTCTTTGTTAGTGCTACATGTCCCCTTTACCATGTGTAAGTCAATGCAGTGCTAGTGACACAGACATGGTTCATTCATTTGTTTTTTTAATGGTTTTAGTAATGAAAATGAAAATTATGATGAATTAATTGTACTCTATAAAATTCTAGCTTCATGTACTGAAACATACATGTTACAAATCACTTGATGTTTAATTGTATTCATGTTGACATAAGGATTCAGTTTATATCACTTAATATCAAAGCCCTCAGATAGACCCCAGAATATAAATGAGTGCCGTGAAGGATTAAATTATATTTAATTAATGTGACCTGTCTGACCCACATAAGCCCTTACATCTCCTCTGAGAGTGCCACAGTGTGTCTGGGTCTGAGGCATCTCATTGTGTTTGGCAGCTATGGGTGCAAGAGCGCCTCCCTCTGGCCACATCGCAGGAGCACGGCAACACCCTACAGGAGGTGCAGCAGCTCATGAAGAAGAACCAGGTGAGCTGAGTCACTCAGGAACACTCCGGAATGTTCTTTTGGAACATATGAGCTCATTTGAAGTGTTCTTGAATTGCCCGGCCTTGTCTTGTGTTGGTCAGGTATTTGTGTAGCATACACTGTAGAAAAGATTAGCCTACTCAACAGAACCCAGTCAACTCATCTTGTTGCTGTGACTAGTGTTGAGTTTATATGTAATGAAATGAACACACCATGCTGACATAACACTGACATAACTCTCTATTGTAATCTCTTCTCCAAAACTCTTAGTACCCCCACCCCATACCCACACACCCAGTTAGAAGCTCTAGCGAAGGCTTTTATGTATTTGTACTGTATATCCCTCAGCTTTATCTTTTCTCTTTTCTATAGGCAATAACATACAAATGTTCTATACATGTATAGATGGATAGATAGATAGATAGATAAGACAGACAGACAGAATATGGGGAAACAGGATATATATTTTCTTCTCGTAACCTGTGCCTCCCCCCAGACACTCCAGCGTGAGCTGCAGGGTCACCGCGCGCGGGTGGAGGATGTACTGGAGCGTGCGTCGCTCATCGCGTCCATCCGTAGCCCGGAGGCGGACTGCGTGCGCGGAGGCCTGGAGCAGCTGGCGGGCCTGTGGGAGGCGCTGTGGATCGAGACGGAGCAGCGGCAGCTGGCGCTCGACGGCATGTACCAGGCGCAGCAGTACTACTTCGACGTGGCAGAGGTGGAGGCCTGGCTCAGCGAGCAGGAGCTGCACATGATGAACGAGGAGAAGGGCAAGGTGAGGTGGGGTGAGGTGGGGTGAGGTGGGGTGGGGTGTAGGGTATTAGTAGTGTAGTGGTTAAGGAGCTGGGCTAGCGTGCAGTAGCCTGAAAATTGTCGGTTCAATTCCCGGCTTCCACCGTTGTGCCCTTGAGCAAGGCACTTAACCCCAAGTTGCTCCGGGGACAATGTGATCCCTTGTAATATAGCTGACATATGTAAGTCACTTTTGTCAAGAAGTGTCTTCTAAATGTAATGTATAAGTGTATATACTCTTTTGATCCCGTGCAGGAAATTTGGTCTCTGCATTTTATCCCAATCCGTGAACTAGTGAAACACACTCAGCACACAGTGAACACACAGTGAGGTGAAGCACACACTAATCCCGGCACAGTGAGCTGCCTGCATCAACAGCGGCGCTCGGGGAGCAGTGAGGGGTTAGGTGCCTTGCTCAAGGGCACTTCAGCCGTGCCTACTGGTCGGGGTTTGAACCGGCAACTCTCCGGTTACAGGTCCGAAGCACTATCTAACCAGTAGGCCACGGCTGCGACCTGCGACCTCACCATACCATACGTAACCCCATACGGAGGCCGCAACCCACTGCCCTAACACTCCACTGCACGTATCACACAACTTAAAGACACCGCAGATGTCTTAAAAGTCAAATTGAATCATTATGTTTCAAATTAGACAGTAGATGTATTTTGAGAGGTGTAAGGAAAAAAAGGGCCAGCTGAGGGGATGGAGGACATGAAGAGGTGTCCATTGAGAAGGACAGAGAGGACATGAAGAGGTGTCCATTGAGAAGGACACAGAGGACATGAAGAGGTGTCCATTGAGAAGGACAGAGAGGAGTCACAGAGGGATTACATGACCTCTCTCTGCTCTCTCTCATCTCTGACCTGTGCCTCCTCTCACTCCTCTCTCTGCTCTCTCTCATCTCTGACCTGTGCCTCCTCTCACTCCTCTCTCTGCTCTGTCCACTCTCCCCTCTCTGCTCTGTCCTCTCTCTTCTCTGCATTGTTGTTGTTGTTACAGGACGAGCCGAGCACCCTGCAGCTGCTGAAGAAGCACCTGGTGTTGGAGCAGAGCATTGAGGACTACGCCGAGACCATCGGCCTGCTCTCACAGCAGTGCCGGCAGCTGCTCGAGCTCGGACACCCCGACAGGTGAGCGCCAGAATGTCCAGAGGTAGACCAAGAGGATGACCACGCCCACGGGTCCTGGGTAACAGGTTGCATGTGTAACCGAGGTCGTAATTCATCTGCCGCTCACGGCCCTCGAACCCGCCACCTCAACACACACCGGCATGGGAGTCGAACACCACTGACTAACCACTGAGCTAAATGCCCAGGCTTCCAACTCAGCGGTTAGAAGCGTTCTTAAGGTTAGGGGTGTGAGGATTTACACGCACAACTAGCATGCTAGCTCAGTTCGCCTCCGTTACACATGCAAGTCCTCTGCACACCAACAGTTGAATAGAAGCTGAAGGTCACATTGTAAATGTGGGTGATATGACTGGACATAAAAACTGATTGAGTGATCTCTTGGTTTGCCCATTGTTACCCAGTTGTTATTGCATTATTAGATAGATAGATAGATAGATAGATAGATAGATAGATAGATAGATACTTTATTGATCCCCAAGGGGAAATTCAAGATTTCAATATTTGTTATGTTATGGTAAATGAATGTCTTTGTTTGTGATTTAGCCTTGTTCTTGTTCATTGGTAAAAATAGTGATCCTTTGAAATCTACTCAGTGATGAAAAGTTTTTGCTAGTGGTGTTGAAGTCTGCAGTGCTAGCAGACACCTCTGCCCAGCATCCTGCAGATGGGAGGTGCATGTTGGCTATCACCTTCACAGAATCTGTCAACCTCACACTCTAATGTGTGTGTGGTGTCCTTTGCCAAAATAGCTTTTCTCTCACACTGCATATACTTTTGCACCATTTGTCAGCTTTTAATTTCCTTAAACTTCTGTCTCTACTTCTCTGTGTCTCTCTACTCTCATCTTATTTCCTCTCCTTCTTCCTGATCCCACTTCTCCATTCTTCCTCTGTGTTTTCCCCTCTTTCCTTTCTGGTTTCTCTCTCTCTCACTCTCTGCTCTCCATCCTCCTCTCTTTCTATTTTTCCGTCACACACACTGTCTTCCCCACCATCTCCTTCTATTTCTCTTTCACACATATACTTTCCCTCTCTCTCTCTCTCTCTCTCTCTCTCTCTCTCTCTCTCTCTCTCTCTTGTCTCTTCTCTCCCTGTCAGTGAGCAGATCAGCAAGCGTCAGTCCCAGATCGACCGTCTCTACGTGTCTCTGAAGGACCTGCTGGAGGAGCGCAAGTCACGTCTGGAGCAGCAGTACTGGCTCTACCAGCTGAGCCGCGAGGTGGACGAGCTCGAGCAGTGGATCGCCGAGAGGGAGGTGGTGGCCAGCTCCCCGGAGCTGGGACAGGACTACGAGCATGTCACGGTCAGTCCGGCCCCCACCACGCTCCCCTGTGATAGCATAGCGTGTTAGCGCTGTGTTAGCATAGCGTGCCGCACACTCAATGAGAAGGCCGGGGGCTTTACTTTGGGTGTAGGAGAATGGTGGATAGAATGAGTTAGAGGAGAAAGAGTGAGAGAGAAAAGGTCAAAGAAAAGATTGGTTTTACGTACCTATTTGGCTTCACTTTAAAGAAAGCATTCTTAGCTTCTATGCACCTTATTTTGACCAGTTGAAAATGGCATTGTACTTCTATATTAGTGGGTATTGTTACAAGATGTATTGAGGCTTTGCATTGGTCACATGTTGTGTGTTGCCATGGGACACATTGTCATATTTACTTACTTAAGTAGGTACACAGTGCTTTCAGTACACATCACATTACTAAGGACACTGATTAGAAATGAAGACCAGTCCTTTGGTCATTGACGTTCTCTTCAGTTAGGCTACTACTTATCCCTATAGAGTTGTATACTCCCTTTTCCCTGGTGAAAAGGCTCATCCCTTTGTTTAAAGGTGTGTAGCTATACTGTTAAGATCGTTGATGATTTGAAGAACATTAAGATTAGAACTGTTGTTTGTGATTTGTCAATGATAGATTTATCTACTCTTGGGACTTCTTGAAGACAAAGCCAAGGTCAAATATATCTAAATCTAAAATATGCCATGTATACCACGACCTTCTTACGGCATGTTCTCATGTCTTTGGCCATGTGTTGTCCGTTGCCCTCTAGATCCTCCAGGAGAAGTTCACAGAGTTCGCCTCTGAGACGGGCAGCATGGGCCAAGAGCGCGTGACCGCCATCAACCAGATGGTGGATGAGCTGATCGATTATGGCCACGGCGACGCGGCCACCATCGCTGAGTGGAAGGACGGTGTGAACGAGGCCTGGGCCGACTTGCTGGAGCTGATGGAGACACGTGGCCAGCTGCTCGCTGCCTCGCACCAGCTGCACAAGTTCTTCTCCGACTGCCGTGAGGTACGCTAGCGCCACCGCCGCTACCGCTAATGAGCTAGCTCTCTGAGGGTTTAGCTGGAGGAGCGGGGATAACCACTCAAAGCTGCATTCAGACAGGACCAGCGACAATAGACCATGGAATGTTAATTAGTTAAGCAACTTCAGGCGAAATATCCATAGGTGATGCAAGGCATCGCATAACAAAGTTAAACTTAAAGCGTAATTTCGGAGCATTGAAGCTTAGCTCCAGAAATGCACGTATACTTTGCTGTTTGTGGTAGTTTGGTCAAATATCAGTTAATAATATTGAGAGTAAATGCATTTCCATGGAATTATAAATTCACAAACTTTCCTCCTTGAACTGAACTCCGGTGCATTTGGTAATCGACTTGTACGGACTTTCCTTACAAGATGGAGGCGACCATAAGGTACAGACTTGTAAAACAGTCTTTTTAATAAACTCCTGGTACACTTACTAAGTTATTGATGCTTTGTTTTATGTATAGCGGCTCTATTCATAATACTGCAGAAGTATGGTGCTATTTTGAGCATGATAAGTGGTTAAAAAATATTCATTTTGGATACGTTTGGCAGCCTGCCCCAAGCACTTCCATTGTTAGCCTTTTGGCTGGAGGCGCTGAAGCTAGTCAAACTCGGTACTCCTTCAGTCAACATAATCTAGCTCTCAAGGGTGTGTTCGACTTGTTGTCATGGTGAAATAGACCCGGAATTACGCTTTAACTTTCATTTCAACTTTTGAGGCGACTAGTGATTGGCCTCAAGTGAGTCGCCTACTGTCTGAACACAGCTTAAGTGATGTAGCTTTAGCTGTCTTGGAGACGGCCTAGATCATGCCTATATCCATCCAAAACAGTTATGGAGAAACCTGATACTTGGGACAGCATTAGCTTCACGGCAGCTAAAGCTACAGTCATACAAAACTGCTGCTACATATTAGCTTTATCTAATTGGCTACAACCTAGCTTCAGGTATACAATAACATATTACAGAATGTTCAGTTACAGGTGCTACTACCGCTAACACTGCAACTATGCTTTGACTGTAGCTGTTATACATTCTTTGCTTGCAATAACATCTCCAGCTTTTCATTCCTCTCATCCATTCCCCCACTCCTAGTAAAGTTATGTTCAGATATTAGGCTACTGTGAGTACTTCTCTGATTTGCTTGGCTTGTCATAGCATATGGCTCCTCTACAGCTAGCTAGTCTTCACTGATGCTCCTCTCCTACCTGCCTGCCTGCCTGCCTGCCCTCCCATCTAACTGAAGCTGTTGCTCGTATTCTTCTGTCTGCCCTCCATCCGTATGCTAAGCTTCTCATTACATCCTGTCACGGCGTGGTGCGTTTGCAGGTCTCGGCTCAGATCGATGATAAGAAGCGACGGTTGCCAGAAGTGCGCGCGCAGCAGGGAGACACGGCTAACACCAGCACACTGCAGAGGCTCATGCACACGTTTGAGCACGACATTCAGCTGCTCGTCAACCAGGTAACCCCGCCCAAACAGACAACCAGCCAATAGCAGCAACACAGAAGGGCAGACTTGTAAGGCAAGCTGACCAATAGTGGCCTATTGGTCAAATAAATGTTAACCAATCCTATTTCATTCCAAAAACATACTGTAGTAACCCTGGCTAAGTTTACAGAGAGTAAGTGGTAAATCTCCTAACATAAAGGACCCACGGCTTCATTCTCCCTCCAAAACAAAGTCATGGGGCTCTCCTATTAGAAGGTTTAACACGATTGGCCATGTCACCAATCTATGTCTTGCAATACCCCCCTGTACAAGTTCACCTACTGATTTACCAACACTTCTTTGAGCACAACGTTCAGCTGTTAGCCAACCAGCCAATCTCCCATCCACATTACAGGCTTATAGCAGCCTTGCCATATACACTCCAATGGTAACCTCCATCCATATAACTGGCCTATAGCAGCACAAACAGGAAGGCAAACTGACCAGTAGTAGCCTGTTTTGTAGACCTATCAGCAAATGGCTGCCAACAGAAAGATAGATAGATAGATAGATAGATAGATAGATAGATAGATAGATAGACACTTTATCTTTTAGAATATTTAAAGATATTTTAAAGATACACTAACAACCTAAATGTCCATGAGCCTAGAACACTAGAACATGTAGGATACTAGAACACTAGAACACACATTATCTGTCCTATTGTCTTTTTATATCCACTTTCCTTTTACCTTGATGTAAAACGTCATGAGCTCAAGAAAAGATATGAAGTTTCTCAGGACTCAGGAAAAGACAACTCTACTTGCACTTATGGGAAGGTGGGTGTTATAGGCTCTGTTCACTAGCGTAGTGACGAACTTCCGTTTTTGTCTTGAAGTTGGCAAACCTGTTTCCTGTTCATTGTCATCGCTGTCAACAAACACCTGAAGATGAGTGTCAGTTGTACCAAAATGTGTGATCAGACACCAAAAATCCTGCCCTCCTTATTTTGCTAACCACTGTGCACGTAGGCTGGCGTTTTTAGGAAAAAGGTGGAAGCTAAAATCGCTTTTATATCAACTTGAAGCAGAACACAGTGGCACACAGCAGTGCTCCTTAGAGCCGCCCACGGTTATAAGAAACTTAAAAGACTCAAAGACTTGAAAGCGTACATTGTACTTCTTACGTTTTGTTACAACTGAAGCACTCATCTTCAGGTGCTTGTTGACAGCGATGACAACGAACAGGGAACTGGTAGGCCAACTTCAAGACAAAAACGGAAGTTTGTCACTACGCTAATGTACAGAGCAGAAGGTGGGTGTTATTGTGAAGTTGATTGGTTGTTGTTACATGGTGCAAGGAATTGTGGGGCGTCACTATCACCGTTTCTTTCTTAAAGGATGCTTCAGTGCACCCTATGCTAAAGGATGCTTCAGTGCACCCTATGCTAAAGGTGACTTGAAAGGAAGCACTGAAGCTCCTTTCCAAAGCATGTAGAGAATCCAAACAGCTTTTTATCACTAAATATTTTTTGGTTCATTTAAAGGAAAAGTCCTGCAATTTTTCACATAGATCTCCGTTTCACAAAGTCACGAGTACTGTTACTGTACAAAAAACACGAAAACAATCGGTGTTGCCTAACGTGAGTTGCTGCAGCCAGCAGCAAGATTAGCCAGGCAGCTAGAGTGCCAACAGCAAGATAAGCCAGGCAGCTAGAGTGCTACACTCTGAGGGCATGATTTTCATGATTTCGATGACTTTCGTACAGACAGTACTCAGTGACCTCGAGAGACAGAGATCTATGTGAAAAATGACCGGAGTTCTCCTTTAATTCCAATAGGAACCTTCCTAATCAAAAAAGACTTCCTAAACACAGCCTCACACTCCGATAGTAGACAGGACTCATCCATGCTGCCATGATTGGTCAGGACAGGAGCCCCCACTTACAGACTCTAAAAAGTAACAGTCATTTGAGCATGACATTCAGCAACACATCACAGGGTCTCTGAACATCCACAGACCTAGTAGTCTATCACAGCACATGGACTATTAGGTATACTGTCCAATAGTGGCCAGCTTGTAGACCTTGTCAGCCAATAGTCGGCTGCTGTGATCCACAACGATGACTTATAGATGTCAAAGCTAATCATGGCCTTCTAGCGCTTCCCGTGTTAGCCCATAGCAAGCCCACTCTTGCTCCCATATCAGCCTGTACTCTCGACTCGTCATTAGCTAAAAGCATCTCAGTCACAGTCCCAGTCCCAAAGCAGCCTGCCTACTTACAGGCTCAGCAGCAAACGGCTGCCCACTCATGCTACCATTATCCAGTAGCCCACTCACGGTCCAATTAAGGCATACAATAGCGTCCCACTCACCGTTATCCTGGCCAGTGGCCACCCAACCATAAACACGTCAGATTATTATTATTGTTATTATTATTATTATTATTATTATTATTATTATTATTATTATTATTAGCCTACTTCAGCCCACTGACTTGCACATCAGTTGGGATGAATGTAACTAATATGACCACCTTTGCTGATGCATCAACTCCAACCAGTAGCTTTACCTTTTCACTGTCTAATAGGCCTGCATCAGTTGCTTCTCACACATCTATGAGTGCTTAGTTGTTAGAACAAACAGGTTTTGAAAAGACCTTGACAACTCTCACAGCTCTTCAAGGGGAGTTGACAGATTGGGTCCTTTTATGAGGGCAGCACTGTTGCCTGTAGATTGCTCTTTGTCTTGGCATTTCAATAGGGGATTAGCGTAGAAATGCTTTTTGTTGCAATTTCCCCACGGATCAGGTTTTCAGGGAAGAGTGAGTTAGCCAAAGAAAAGTCCAGCGAAAGCTCATTTATTTTTCATGACTTCATGCTGCGCTCCAAAAGCCCTGTGCTGCGCTTTTCACGCGAGCAACAGCCACTCTCACTGAGCTCTCCAGCGCCAGGCACAGTCCACAGGAGTCCTAAAACTGAGTCACTCTTGCTCTCTCTTTCTCATTTAGTCTCTCTCGCTTTCCTTTTTTTGATTCTCTCTCTCTTTTTATCTCTCTTGCTTTCTCATTTCTGTCCCTCTTCTTTTTGTGCCTCTTCCTTTCTTTTTTCCTTTCTTTTTATCTCCATCTCTCCCTCCATCTCTCTTCCTCCCTCTCACTCTCTCCATCTCTTCCTCCCTCTGTCCTTCTCTCTCTGCCTCCCTCCCTCTCACTCTCCATTTCTCTCTCACTCTCTCTCCTTCTCTCTTCCTCTCTCTTTCTCCCTCTCTCTCAATCTATCACTCTCTCTCTCAATTTACCCCTCTCTCTCTCTCTCTCTCTATCTCTCTCTCTCAATCTATCCCTCTCTCACTCTCACTCTCTCTCTCTATCCTTCTCTCCCTCCGTGCCCCTGCAGGTCCGGCAGCTGCAGGAGAGCTCGGCCCAGCTGCGGACGGTGTACGCGGGGGAGAAGGCGGAGGCCATTGCGCGACGGGAGCATGAGGTCATGCACGCCTGGAAGGAGCTGCTGGTCTCGTGCGAGGACTGCCGGGTGCAGATCACCACGGCGACCGACAAGCTGCGCTTCTTCAGCATGGTGCGCGATCAGCTCATGTGGATGGACAGCATCATCTGCCAGATCGGCACCGGAGAGAAGCCCAGGTAGACAACAGGCAGAGAGACCAGCAGAGAGAGAGAGAGAGAGAGAGAGAGAGAGAGAGAGAGAGAGAGAGAGGGAGGGCCCCTACTTACTCCCAGTAGACAGGGTGATTGTTGTCCCACAGCTGTGCTGTTACGGAGGTGTGTACAGTTTGTGGGCCCAAGAGTCTGTGAAAGGGTCAAACGTGAATTACAGTGTTGATTTATGTTGGTCGAGAATGAGTAACATCAACTTGACATAGTCAGTCAAGTCATAACTAAAAGTTGTTGTTAAATCACGCTATCACTGCAGAATAAATTAATCTCTATGGTATGCTAAAGAGGCAATTGAATAGCACCGAGTCCAAAGCTGTTTGGACTGTTACTGGACTTTGAGCCCAATGCAAAACCACCAAATAAGCATTTTGAGTAAATTAGTAAATATGTTTTTGTATATTCCTAGCCTTGATGAATAGCTTGGTAAAGTCAGTTTCTAGGCTTGGTTAATGCCCTGGGGCACGTTTCCCAAAACCATAGTTGCTAATTAAGTTAGCAACTTTGTTGGTTGCAATGCAGCTGCCAACCCTCACAGATTTGATTGGTGTAAGAGGGCGTGGAGCCAATCAAATGAATGAATCTCACTCTCAATGTGTGAGAGTTGGCAGCTCTGTATTGCCAACCAACTAAGTTGCTAACAGGTTAGCATGGTTTTGGGGAAATGCACCCCTGGTGTATTGTGAGTGAATGAGTTAGTATTATACACACTGCATCACTCTGTTGAAGAGAGAGAGGGAAGTACATAAGTGAGAAGTAAACAGAATATCCTACTTGTATACTGGGGATTGGTTATGTCACAGTATTATACCTCTGTTGATAGTGAATCAGTATTATTATTGTATTATAAATGACTATTTTGTAATAGATAATAGTAGTGTTTGCCAATTATATTTCTGAATCTGTGAAATGCCTTAGTCTAGTATGAGGTATATAACATTTTATTAAAAGTTTAGTGTTACAGTAAGGCAAATTTTGTAACTTGTAACTTTTGTAACGATTTATCCTTAGTAAACTGTATACTGCCTGTGGTTCATTTAAGACATTAATGCAAAATGAATGTATATACTCAAAATTGTAAAGCTGTTTATTTATTTTTTTATATTATTCTGCATCAAGCGCCATTCTGTGACCCTGGGAACATGGACATAGAATGCACTCTTTTCAACACAAGGTTCTTGGTTCGCTCCCCAGAAAGAGGAAAGAGAGAGATAATTTGGACCTGCTCCATTTGTAGACACACTGGGTGAGATAAGGGATCCCCTCTGATGTGCTAATATTCAGGAGCTCCACAGGATCTTAGCCTCAGAGACAGACAGCCATAAACCCTGAGGGCCTCTGTCTGGTTTGAGTAAGCCAGTACAGTACAGCATCCCTCTAAAGTTGTTACCCCAGTAAACAGCAACAAACTCTGCAACCAACAACTGCTGACTTTAGAATGGTGGGGTTTGTTGGGTATTGTCAGAGTGCAAGCACCAAAATATATGCCAAAACCCAGCCACACACACACACACACACACACACACACACACACACACACACACACACACACACACACACACAGCACAGTCAGAGTTAAGAGTCTACCTGGCACTTACGTCTTAGGTATACGCCCCATGTCTCCTGAATGTTCAGTGATATTGACACACATGGTTCCCTCCAGTGTCTGACACAAGTCACCAACATGAGGCCTTGGTTCCAGAGCTTGGTTCCTGTCTCAGGGTGCTGTTCGCCCACCTCCTCTCCCCCATCTTACCCCAGCAGAAGAATCTTTTGTTTTAAGAGTGTCAGCCAATTGGTGCGATTTTATTTTGTTAGGGCCCCCAGCAAAGGGCCCTGGTCTTGGCCCTCCCAAGTGTAACCCCTCCATGTGTGTGTGTGTGCGTGTGTGTGTGTGTGTGTGTGTGCGTGTGTGTGTGTGTGTGTGTGTGCGCGTGTGTGTGTGTGTATGTACGTGTGTGTGTGTGTGTGTGTGTGTGTGTGTGTGTGTGTGTGTGTGTGTGTGTGTGTGTGTATGTACGTGTGTGTGTGTGTGTGTGTGTGTGTGTGTGTGCGTGCGTGTGTGTGTGTGCATGTGTGTGTTTGTGTGTGCGTGTGTGTGCCTGTATGTGTGTGTGTGTGTGTGTGTGTGTGTGTGTGTTTGTGTGTTTGTGTGTGCGTGTGCGTGTGTGTGTGTGTGTGTTTGTGTGTGCGTGTGTGTGTGTGCGTGTGTGCGTTTGTGCGCGTGTGCGTGTGTGTGTGTGTGTGTGTGTGTGTGTGTGTTTGCTCTTCTTCCTCGCCTTGCCAGCTCCTCTCTCCTCACAGAAATAATGGAGTCTGGACTCTCTGGTCCTTTCAGGGACGTGTCCTCGGTGGAGGTCCTGATGAACTACCACCAGAGCCTGAAGAGCGAGGTAGAGGCGCGGGACAAGAGCGTGCTGACGTGCATAGAGATGGGCAAGACCCTGCTGGCCGCACGGAACCCGGCCTCCGAAGAGGTGACCGACCCGACCCGACCCGACCCGCTCCACTCACCCCTGGAGGAGTGGGTGGATGTGTTGATTTGGATGTGTGTCATTTCTTAGAGAAAGAAAGAATGAAAGGAAGAAGGGGTTGCAAGCCTTTTAATGCGACTGCCACCTCTGACCAACTGACTGACAAACAGCTGACTGACTCACTGACCTACAGTATAGTACATTGTTCTCTAATTAAGATTAAGATTAAGACTTAGCCTTTAACTTACTTCATTAGCAGACTTGTTCAGCAGGCTTTATTCACAGTCCCTTGAGAAACTTTCATTTCTCCAGTTCCTTGGTTATTTTGGGTTTTGGCCAAGTTACAGTAAGACCAAAGATGTTCAGTGTTCCAAGTTATTTAAATACACAGCCTCTATGTTGGCAGAGAGAGAGAGAGGACACATTTATTACACAGCGCTCCCTCTACTGGCTTCTATTGGTAAAACAGGGTGCTAAAAATGGCAAAATACTGAAGACACAATACATACTCCACAGCAAAGATATTAGAAAGCTAGATACCTCATTGGGCTTCAGAACGTACGTAAGCGACGCCATCTTGGTGGGGGCAACAATCACTGGAGGCCAATGGAGGAGCATGTGACTCTGACTGGAAATCAGACAGGTGTCTCTGATTGCCGGCAAGTGTTGCCCATAGACAGTAAGGTGTTTGCCCCCAGCAATATCGCGGCCGCGTTTATGATGCCACCTAATAGAACTCGACGGCCAATGCGGTATCTAGCTTTCTAATATCTATGCTCCACAGTACAATCTCCCATAGATTAACACTTATTGTGTATCTGATGGGCAATGCCTTTGTCCTTTGTCACATAGATCAGGGACAAACTGGAGAGAGTGCTGTCCAAACAGCGAGAGCTCTCTGAGAAGTGGGACCGCCACTGGGAGTTCCTACAGCAGAGTAAGTACTAGTCTTAGTCTCTTGGCAGCATCAGTAGTGCTGTTGGGCTTGGAATCATCTTACGGACTCCTCCTCTGTCATTTCTCCTCTCCTCTCCTCTCCCTCCTCTCTTCTCCTTTCTCCTCTTCTCCTCTCCTTTCTTGTCCTCTTTTCTCCCCCTCTCCTCTCCTTTCCCCTCTTTTCCTCTCCTCCCCCCCTCTCCCACCCCTCCTCTCCTCCCCCCCCGCCCCCCTCTCTCGACCCCTCTCCTCTCCTTTCCCCTCTCCTCCCCCCCCCTCCTCCTCCCCTCCTCCTCTCCTCCTCTCCTCCTCTCTCCTCTCCCCCTCCCCCCCCCTCCTCCCCCCCTCCTCTCTCCTCTCCCCCTCCCCCCCTCCCCTCCTCCCCTCCTCCTCTCCTCCAGTGCTGGAGGTGCACCAGTTTGCGCAGGAGGCGGTGGTGGCGGAGGCGTGGCTGACGGCCCAGGAGCCGTTCATCAGCAGCAGTGAGCTGGGCTCCAGCGTGGACGAGGTGGAGCAGCTGATCCGCCGCCACGAGGCCTTCCGCAAGGCCGCCGCCACCTGGGAGGAGAGGTTCAGCTCGCTCAGACGCCTCACCACCGTGAGTCTCACACACACACGCACGCATGCATGCATGCAGACACACACATACACATACACACACGCCTGCATGCATACAGACACACACATACACACATGCATGCTTACACATACACACATACACACACACATGCATGCATGCATACAGACACACACATACACACATGCATGCTTACACATACACACATACACACACACACATCCACACACGCCTGCATGCATACAGACACACACATACACACATGCATGCTTACACATACACACATACACACACACACATGCATGCTTACACATACACACATACACACACACACATACACACACGCCTGCATGCATACAGACACACACACACACACATGCATGCTTACACACACACACATACACACACGCCTGCATGCATACACACATGCATGTTTACGCATACACACATACACACACACACATACACACACACACACACACACGCTCTCACACACACTCACACACACACACACACACACACACATGCACATGCACTTATACTTGAACAGACACAAGCCTGCAGTGCACACGCATATGTAGACACTTTCACACCATGCGTAGACACACACAGAGTAGGGTAGCATCACACCTGTGTGTGCTGGCAGACACACACACATCTACTCACAGAGAGTAGGGTAGGATCACACCTGTGTGTGCTGGCAGACACACACACATCTACTCACAGAGAGTATAAGTATAAGTATATGTATACGTATATATACTCTTTTGATCCCGTGAGGGAAATTTGGTCTCTGCATTTTATCCCAATCCGTGAATTAGTGAAACACACACAGCACACAGTGTACACACAGTGAGGTGAAGCACACACTAATCCCGGCGCAGTGAGCTGCCTGCATCAACAGCGGCGCTCGGGGAGCAGTGAGGGGTTAGGTGCCTTGCTCAAGGCCACTTCAGCCGTGCCTACTGGTCGGGGTTCGAACCCTCCGGTTACAGGTCCGAAGTGCTAACCAGTAGGCCACGACTGCCTCCAAGGGGGTAGGATCACACCTGTGTGTGCTGGCAGACAGACTGCTTCACACAGGCACACAGTTCCCTCCCAACGTGATCTAGATCATGGGTTCCCAAAGTGGGGGTCGGGACCCCCCGGGGGGTCGCGGGACGCCGAGGTGTGGGTCGCGAAATGATTTCCATAAATCAAATAAATTTGGGAAAAATAAAAGAGTTGTCACTTGACCGCACTTTAAAGACAGATTTTAATTCCAAGACGCTTGCTGAGTTCTGGATTTCAGTCGAGAGGGAATATCCACAGCTATTCAAGGCAGCGATGGACGTACTGACGCCGTTTGGCTCCACATACCTGTGCGACTGTAAGACTTTCTCTGCACTGACATATATTAAAAACAAATACAGATCGCGTCTAAATGTGGTGGATGATCTCCGTGTGGCCGTCTCCACAATTAAACCAAGAATGGACTTGCTGTGTTCCGCGCATAGCGAGCATCCATCTCATTAGATGAGATTAACGCTGAAACATAGTTGGCAAAATGTACATTTGCGCAGCAACAATGTACATATGTTTAAAACAGTTTGTGGATATTACCCTGACTGAGATATTCTTCTGTTAAAATGGAAATTAAAGTAATGTTTCAAAGTTAAGTTTGCATGACAGCAATAATGTGCACTCAAGTTACATGGATATTATTTTTTGACTAAGGTATTCTGCTTTTATCGTATAGTAAATTTCTATATGTAAAATCATAACAGGCTGCTCTGTTCTTTTGTGTTGTCGTTAAGCCCGTGTTTGGATAAGCCTAGTGCGTATGGCCGGTGCGCACATTTTATTTTATTTTTTGAGTCACATCCAGGGATAGTGGGGGTCGCCAGTCTCTGGCACGGTTATTTTGGGGGTCGCGGGTTGAAAAGTTTGGGAACCCCTGATCTGGATCCCACCAGCTTACTGTAACATGAGACTGCCCCTTCACTCATGTCCTGTAACATATGTGTTAATGAAGTGATAATGCCAACACAAGTGGCTATGGCAATTTACCACTACGTATAGCACAGTAACTAACCCATGGACACACCTAAGACTGCTGATATATATTACTGCTTTCATCATTACAGTACAATTGCAAGTAAAAATATGTCCTACATTTGAATCCAACAGGCACCTTCCTATATTTGTGGCCTTAGTTGAGTTTCAGCATAATTTAGCCAGTCACAAGTTATTTATTCAGTTATCTGCTAGAATTATGGTTGAACGTAATGCCATTTAGAACTGCTGAACAATAGCAGTGTAATACTGTCTGTGATGACCACACCATTCTGAACGCGCCCCTGGCTGCTCTTGTGATTGGTGCAGGTGGAGAAGATCAAAGCCGAGCAAGGCAAGCTCCCGCCCACTCCGCTGCTGGGCCGCAAGGTGTTCCTGGACCCTCAGGAGATCTCGCCGGCCCGCTCCACCCCGTCCTCCCTCCTGCGGCAGACCATCTACGAGCAGCAGGCCGTGGAGCGCGGCGAGCGAGCGCAGCCCTCGCCGTCGTCCTCGTCCGTGGCCTGCCGCCTGGGCTCCACCGTGGCCAACTACACGCCCGTGCTCAACGGCTCGGCGTACACGCGCAGCATCGAGGCCCGCACCAGCGGCCTGGTCGGGGTAGCCGCCGGACTGGGCATGAGCTCGCCCCCGATGCTGGCCGTGTCGCCGCCCGTGACCCTGGTGACGACCCCGGCACCGGCACCAGCAGCGGCGGTCACCGCGGCGGTGGTCACCACGGCGTCGGAGGCGTCGGGGTCTCCGGAGTCCAAGGCTCTGGTCCCCGAGCGCCGCGCCGAGCGGATCCTGCGCAAGCTGGCGGCGCAGAAGCCCCAGGAGAGCATCGACCACCTGCATGAGGCCGTGAAGCCGCTGCTGGACCGCGAGCGGGAGCGGCTGGAGCGCGAGCGCGAGAGCCTGGAGCGCCCGGGTGGCGAGGTGGGCGTCATGGCCGAGGTGGTCCTCCAGGACCCCCCGCTGGGTCGCGAGCGCCTCAACAGCGAGGCCCGCAGCAGCGAGCTACGCGTCAGCACCGGCGGCGGAGGCAGCGGCGGGAGTAGCCGCTCCGAGCTGCAGGCCGAGCTCCACGGGCAGCCGCCGCGTCACCACCACCGGCTGGAGCGCCAGCTCTCCAACGAGCAGCTGGTGCAGGCGCGGCGGGACGAGCTCCCGCAGGAGCTGTGGAGGGAGAGGGCCGAGCGCGAGAGGAGGCTGGAGAGACAGACGTCCAGCGAGCTGGAGGGGGCGGGCGGCCCAGCGCAGGGCCAGGGGCAGGGCCACGAGGCCCGCAGGAGGGACAGGCACAGACTGGACAGACAGGAGTCCAGCGACAGGGAACACTCAGACAGGCGCTCTACGTGAGTACACAACACAGTGACTAAGTGTGTTTGTTTGTGTGTGTATACAGTCTATATGTGTTTGTTTGTGTGTGTGTATACAGTCTATATGTGTTTGTTTTTGTGTGTGTATACAGTCTATATGTGTTTGTTTGTGTGTGTGTGTATACAGTCTATATGTGTTTGTTTTTGTGTGTGTATACAGTCTATATGTGTTTGTTTTTGTGTGTGTATACAGTCTATATGTGTTAGTGTGTATACAGTCTATATGTGTTTGTTTGTGTGTGTGTATACAGTCTATATGTGTTTGTGAATGTCTGAGTGTTTGTATTTGACAGTATGTATGTATGTATGTATTGTGTTTTTGTGTATGTATTTGTAATTTAGGTATGCATTTTATGCATGTTTGTATGTCTATCTATCTGCATTGATGCATGTGTGTTATTGTTGATGTTGTTGTTGTTGTGATTGTTGTTGTGTTTTGTAATACATGCCACTCACAGATGATAAACTTCAGTTAACACACTCCAGTCCTCTAATCTGGCGCTCCTGACTGTGATGTGGAGAAGTCACTGAGCGCTCAGCAGGATGGTTGTGTCTTTGCCTCAGACGGAGAGAGCCACACCACTGCTAATGAAATCATAACTAGGACAGCACCGCCATAAATTATTTTCATCTTTTAATTTTTGCATACCATGTGACGAGGTGCTGTCTTTGCTATCATTTTTTCTTACTGTCGCTGGCTAGTGGGATTCAACACTGAAAAATGTTATTATAATGTCTGTTGTCCTTTCAAGTTGTTGAGGAGACAGGTTTAGTTGTACATGCACTCAAGCACTTATTAAGGATGGTGTTTGTTTGTGTTGTGGTGGCCAGCACAGTGGAAGAAAGAGACTTCTGAGATCAGATTGGACACTGTTATGTCTTTGACAACTCTATCTCTACCAGTTAATCCATGCTGGACACTGCTGTCATGTCTTTGTGTAGCTGACAAATGTGAAGGTGTCTTTACAATATGAACCTACAGTATATAATGATGGAGAATAGCTAACTTGGCATGCTAACGCCATATGAAATAGGCCTGTTTGGCATGACTAAGAGCAACATGGCTCTCATACAGCATGTTTTCTGAACAGGGAAAAGAGGTCCACTTTAGCTGACATCGTGGAACAGCTGCAGGAGAGGGAGGCAGCCGTGGTGAGTGTTTTTTCTACACAACCGTAACTGGTGAAAATTTAATGCCAAGAGAAGCTTGTGTGTGAATATGCAATGAGAAACATTCAAAACGAATGTTACTGTACAGCATAGCTCAGACCATGCAGTGTATTTTGCTTAAAGCCCTATAATCAATGCACTATACATAATGACGGAAACACATTTCTCATCAACATTATGAGAAACATGTGAAATGATGGCATCTGTATACTTAAAGGATTTTTTATCTAAGGGAGTCATAAACATAGATCACCACAAGTTGCCATAGGTAAGGGACATATAAACATAGATCACCACAGGATGCCATAGCTAAGGGGGTTATAAACATAGATCACCACAAGTTGCCATAGCTAAGAGGGTTATAAACATAGATCACCACAGGATGCCATAGCTAAGAGGGTTATAAACATAGATCACCACAAGATGCCATAGCTAAGGGAGTCATAAACATAGATCACCACAAGATGCCATAGGTAAGGGACATATAAACATAGATCACCACAAGATGCCATAGCTAAGGGGGTTATAAACATAGATCACCACAAGATGCCATAGGTCCCTTGTTGTCTTGAGTGATAAACTGGTATTACATTGGTATGGAAACTGACTGAAGATTTTAGATCTTCAGTCTTCATTTGAGTATGGTGTCATAATTTTATAATAAAGGTATGGGATGGACTGCACACCGTATGGGAACTATATGGTGTACAATTTATTCCATACCTTTTAATATTCCGGTATGTTTTTTTTAACCAGCACTTAGTCTTTTGGATTGTGCTTGACTTTACTTCATTGTATCTTCAAGTGATACCATACACCACATACCTGCATGCAGGTCTTAATTTCAATATCTAAGGATAAAATATACTGTACTGTCTAAATTTCAATGTGGGATCATATGATTTCAAAATGATAATGCACACTTACAGTATGCCTGCATGAATGAAGTCTGGCCAAACAGTTTTCTTCTCAGACTAAGGATAAAATATACTCTACTGTCTTCATTTCAATATGTTGGTCATATAGTTTAGGATTATTTTAATGGATTATACCTGCATGAATGAAGTCTGGCCTAACTGTCGTCTGCAGGCCCGAGGGGACATCCCTCGCCTGCCCAATGGCCTGCCCGAGAAGGTGTCCCGACCGGAACGGCCGCGGGCGCGAGACCGGCCCAAGCCTCGGCGGAGACCCCGGCCGAAGGAGCCCAGCGGCGGGGAGGTGCGGGAGGCGCGGCGCTCGCGGTCAGCGCCGGCGCAGAGCAGCCCATCCGTCCCCCAGCCGCCATCGCACACCGCCCAGCACGAGGGCTTCCTGTTCCGCAAGCTGGACATCGAGAGCCTGAAGAAGGCCGCCAACAGGTGGGGCCCGCGCGCGCTGTCGTCACTCTCCGTGAAGTGGACTTCACTCTGTTGCTCCTCGCCGATTGGTCACACTTTGACAGGAATCTCCACCCTGAAACATGTTCAAAATGGCTGCTGTGCAGTGTACTTTGTATTTTTGCTGTGTCTTCATCAGCGTACAGTATCTTCATGTAGATTCATTTGGTCATCTTGATACAGATGATTTTTAGATACAGGTACTGAGTTAGCTGTCACTGTTTATTTAGTGTTGGATTATGTCTAACATTCAAGATTGTGAAGGTGCATCCAGCAACTCAGTGTAGAAAAGGGATAACCTGGATCAAGTCTACAATACAGCATATTAACACAAGAGTCACAGCATGTTTACATGTAGACATAGTCTATCAAAACCACATACAAAACACATTCCTGTATTTGTATATACCTAAGTGTTTCAGGGGGAAGTATTCCAAGAATCCTTTTAGTTATCAAGCCAGTGTTCATTTCTGTTGGATGTATAGGTATGATTGATCTCGTTCCATTCTGTTGAAAACTGTTACCCTGTCCAAACAGAGTTAGAGCTTCAGTGAGCGCTGGCTTTGTAACTAATATGGAAGGTTTCCACGGAGACCACACAGTCACAGGAGCGACAGAGTGACGCTGCTCTCACAGCTGAGTTGGATGTATGGGAGTGGACCCACTGGGCATGACCCTGGCATGCGTCAAACCAGTAACACCAGACCTAACCAATCGATGTCCGATTGATTGGTGCTGAGATCGGCTTGTAATTGGCACTAACATATGTTCTAGCTTCTCCTCAGAGTTGCCATCCAGCAGTAACATATGTCAAGGCAGTGCCGGCGGGGGTAGAGAGGGTGTTTGGGCAGTTCTGAGATGGTAAAATGTGCCTTAAAACGGATATTTCTGTACAGCTGCACCAATTTGCAAAGCTAATGTAGGCCTACAGTTTCGTGAATCCCATCATCCGGGATTTCAAAATACCTTTTTGGACATCTAAAATATAGATATATTATAAAGGTTTTAAGGTCCTGTATGTTTTGAGGTATGTTTTGTAGGTAACATGTGAAGAACAGATACATACTAACCTGTCACTAGCATTGCACAGTTTTATGATCTGGACCCAAAATCCTGCTAAACATGACAGCACAATGTAAGATTTGTTGGGGAAAAATACAGTCAGTTAGCTATAAGTTGTTAGTGATTTGCTGTTCTGCTGTTGTATAGCCAGTTAGCTTGTTAGTTTCACAATGAACAATCCACACTGCTAATTTCAGTCTAGTGATTAAATTATCTCACCTAAATTCATCCATATTGTTATAGCCCAGCATCAGTCAGCCAAGTTATATCAAGGGGGTAGGGGTAATAATAATTTTTATAAAGTCAAAATGTCCCTTCTTCTGCATTAGTTATTCTAAAATGTTTTTTAACCCAATGACTGCCCAAGAATAGCTCACCATTCCACTGCTCGCAAACAAAAAAAAAAAACCTGCATGAAGCAAGCTGCACTTAGCCAGCCAACCAGCTGCTTGGTTGGTGGAACCCACCGGGTACTTCTGGACTCAGCAGAGGTGTGCGGTCATCACTTCCAAGTGGCCAGCCGTTCCCTTCCCGGATGGCAGTGGCGCCCTGGGCCAGACCTGGCCCCGATCTGGCCCAGATGTGGGCCGGATGCGGGGTTGGGATCTGGGGGCTTCAGAGGCTGCCGCCATCCGGGCACACATCGCTTTCCCCTGAACGAGATCGTCCTCCCTGCCCATCCACCCGCCTCGGCTCAAGCCCTTCAGTCCACCTTGTGGACGAGTCAGCACCAGGCCAGTGCAAGAGAGACTGAAGGTCACTGCAGGGCTGCCGCAGATACACCTCGAGTGGGGGCCGGCCAGCTTATACCTGCCACACACACACACACACACACACACATACACACACACACACACATATAAACACACTCACAAACACATACACACACAGTCATAAACATATGCGCACACACACACACATGCACACACATACACACACACACACACTCACACATGCACACACACACACACACACACACACACACACACACACACACATACACACATACATAAACATATGCACACACACACACATACACACATGCACACACACACTCACACACGCACACACACACAAACACACACGCACACAGGCACACACACAAGCATGCTCATACATAGACATACACACACATACAGACACACGCAAATGCAGATGCACACTTACTGGATGTATATTGCTTATATACATGTACAATGCACATTTGAAGGTATGATGCACTTCAAAGTTTGCCTGTCCACTCTGCTGTGTCCTACTTCTGTTTTTCTTGTGTGTTCTCCCGTCCTCCGCACTGTCCTTTAACCAATCTCTGGTCTCTTCTCTCTGCCCCTCTGCCTCCTGCTGCCGGCCGCTCCTCTCCTCGTCTGTAAAGGTAAGCCACAGTGCACCCAGGCCCGTGCCGCCATGGCGTCCCTTCCCCTCTCTCTCCTCTCTAGCGGTCACTCTCTCTCTCGCTCGCTCCTCTCTCCGTCTCCCTCTGTCCTGCTCTGCTCTGCTCAGAGTGCTCGCGAGGTGAGTAGATGGTGTGTGTTTAGCAGCGTTGCGGTTGCTCTGTCCGTGCTCACGGTGGCGCTGTTCTCCCTTCTCCCGCACCCACAGCAGGTCCTGGGCCAACCTCTACTGCGTGCTGTCCAAGGGCGAGCTGGGCTTCTACAAGGACGCCAAGAACACCGCCACACCTTACAACAACGAACCTCTTCTCAGCCTCAGTGGCTGCATCTGCGACGTCAACAACGGCTACAAGAAGAAGAAGAATGTCTTCACACTCAAGTAAGCGCTGCTGGACCTCACACACACACACACTTTTCAAAATGAAGACAACATAGAATAGATGGACGGAGCATTTGACCTTGTTCTCTGATGTTAACATAGACGGTATGCTACTTTGGTCTGTCAAGAACATGTTAAGATGCTATTTTACAGGCCCATTTACAACCCTGTTATTAGGCTGGGGAATAAAATGGCCCATTTTAGCTGATATCTAGCGCCCCCTCATGGTTATATGGCACCCATATGAATAATTGAGTGAGCCTTGCAGCCAAAGACCATCTACTGTAGGCTCCAGCAACCTCCACCTGAATGTCCAACTCAAGTGATACTGGAAGGTACAGTAACGTGGGGAGTGGGGCGGTGATCAGAGGGATGGTTTGCATCACACTTGTAAATGTTGCCCGTTTTTTAGAGGTCATTAGCCTGACGAGCCAGACCCACATTAAAATGTAGGGTCTGGGCACTCACCGTTCGCAGTGCTCAGTCCGAGGTGCGGGATAATCGGTTGTCTTTCGAATTCCCTCTGCACGCAATAGGATAGCGCTATGAGTCCCATACGTTTCCCACCAGCGGAGCTAGTTGGCTAGTTCAATTTTTTGCCAACTTAATAAAAGCTTAACTCGTGTCACACTGTTCACCAACAGCAACATTATCTTATTTGTTTTCAAGTAGCAGGGAATTCAAGCCAAACCGTTGCAACTCTGCCATCAATCATTACGTTAAGCCCGCCTAACGACTCTATACACGATTTGATTGGCCTGATAAAAGTTTAATTTTTCGAGCTCACAAGCCAACGGAGAGTTGCTAGACTAGCCTTGGCAGCAAATGTAATTGCCGCTAGGGTGCGTCTAGATTTCTAGGCTAAGAGGTCATTTGAAAGTCCAATAATTATATACTGTATGAAGGAGAAAACAACTGTGTTTCCCATTATGGTAGCTTTGTGGCCATGCACCAAAATCTTTTTTTTTTCCTCAAAGCTCCTCATTCAAACAAAGGTAATTGGTTTCCCATTCTATCATTGTTTCAGGACAAAAGATGGAAGTGAATTTCTTTTCCATGCAAGAGATGAGGTAAGATATCCCTCAACCAATAATGTAAACAAAACGGCCAAATCCAGAGGCCATGCAAGCTTTAAACAACTTCTCATGTGACTTAATGTAGCACAATCTGTGTATTGAGCCTGCAGTCTTTGTAAAACCAAGCCAATCTTTTGCCATATTGGTTCGAAAGATGCACAATGATGACTGTGTGGCGATTCTGCTGTTGATCTCACTCTGGCTCCATTTCTCGCTTTCATTGTCTGTCTGCTGTCTGCCGTAGGATGATCTGAAGGGCTGGGTCTCAAACATCACCAAAAGTATCAACGAGCACGAGGAGATCGCCAAGTGGGGTCAGCCCCAGCCTACTACCTCTTCCACGGACGAGGGCACGCGCCGCGATGCCAGGAAGTCGGAAGCGGAGAAGTCGGAGCGGGGCGAGAAGTCGGATCGCGACCGTGACCGGGTCTCCGAGCGGTCCGACAAAGGCGAGAAACCAGAGAAGCGCACGGGGAAGAAGAAGTGAGCCTGGATCCCGCTGGGTTCTTTTCTTTTTCTGGAGGGGGGGGGGGGGGATGGGTGGGCGCCAAGATCGAGAGGCAGGAACTCAGAAGGCAGAGGGAGGAGAGGGGGCTGAAGAGTGGTTTTGCGTCGCGAAGAGAGTGTGTATGCGTGTGTGTGTGTGTGTGTGCGTGTGTGCGTGCGTGCGTGCATGCGCGCGTGCGTGCGTGCGCGCGAGTGTGTGTGTGTGTGTGTGTGTGTGTGTGTGTGTGTGTGCTTATGAAGGGAAATTCTGGCCCTGTCCCCCTCCGCTGCTGCCTCTCTTAGGGCCGGTGGGGCGTCGCCTGGAAAAAGGAGGGACGACAGTGTGGGATCTGCGTGACGTCATGGAAACACACACATCACTGTGCCCTCGCGGTCCTCCTCTCGCTCTGTCTCTCTCTGCCTCCGTCGCTCTGAGCATGGGGACGCACGTCTGACTGGACACCCTGCCTGTGTCACAGTCCCATCTGTCGGACGGCTGATGTGCTTTGGCCCAGGCACAACAGAGCGCCCCTAGTGGTGTGGAGCCTCCCTGGGCCTGAACAGTGTCGCGTATAGCTGGTAGTGTTAAAAGCGTTGCAGTTGCAGGTATTACCAAGAAGTAGCTCATGACATTTGTTTTGTTTGTTTGTTTGTTTATGGTTTGTCCAAGAAAAGATTCAAATGCGTATGTATCTGTCTTTCTATTTAACAACTGTATGTCTTGACATCTTATCTATTCAATCCCAAGCAAGAGAATGAATATATGCCAAAATGATTTGTTTTTCTGAAAGAGTGGCCTTTTGTTGGAGAACACGTGCTATTTAGTTACTTAGTAGTGTGTATTTGTTGGTCTTGTTTGGGCATGTGTGTATTTAAGTGTGTGTGTGTGTGTGTGTGTGTGTGTGTGTGTGTGTGCGCACATGTGTGTATTGGTGAGTACATGCGTACATGCGTGTATGTATGTGTGTGTGTGTGTGTGTGTGTGTGTGTGTGTGTGTGTGTGTGTGTGTGTGAGTGTATGAGTGTGTGTGTGTGTGTGAGAGTGTCTGTGTGTGTGTGTGTGTGTGTGTGTGTGCGTGTGTGTGTGTGTGCATGTGTCACAGCTCACCACATCAATGGTGTTCATATCTCAGGTTTGTGTTAGCATCCTGTCTCTCATCTCCGACTCCTCTGGTCTTCCATGCATGGCTGATACCACTGACCAACTGTTCAGTTTCAGTCCACCACTTCACAAAGGGCATATCATTTTCACAATAATTATCAGAAAGGTCCACGAATAGGAATGAAGCTGAAGAATGAAAGAATGTGTTTTGATGAGGTTGATGATCGCTCAATGGACAGCATATTCCACAGCCATTGCAAATTCGCAATTGTGAATCTGTTATTGTGTGTGTGTGTGTGTATGTATGTGTGTATATGTGTGTGTGTGTGTGTGTGTGTGTGTGTGTGTGTGTGTGTGTGTGTGTGTGTGTGTGTGTGTGTGTTGCATAACACAGTCAGTACATGTCTCCGTCAGTGTGTATATCTTAAAAGCTCCCAAATAATCAGCACAGCAAAGCCATATACGGCCAAAGGGTTTGTCGTATTGTAAAACTGTGGACAAATCCATTTGGCGTTCACTCATATCAGGACGTTGCACTGAGATGACGAACACAGCGTAAAACTGTGGCCTGTCTGACCACTCACAGATCAGACTAGATATGCAAGGAGGTCACCGGATTGAGACGGTTCCTGAAGAAGCGAAGCAGCTTTTGTTCTAGTTTGTTTTCTTTCATTGTTCTCTAAAGTATGCATCACGGTACATGCGAATGACAAAACTAAGGTTTACTGCATGATTGACCCACCTCATCACCATGGTTACATGCAACATGCATCTTGTCAATGTGTTTTTTTCCCTCTCTCTCCCACATACACAGGATACTGTGCCATACACAGCACGGATCACCAATGTGCTTTTTATAAACACAGTGGGTGTGTTAGGTTCTGGTGAGGAACAACTATAGTGGTCTGTGCAGGCACCCATAGTTAGGTCACACAGGCATGGTAAACAAAGCCATGTTGGTCAGCCGAAAGCTTGCACTAACAGGGTCACTGGTCATCACACTGTTAATCCGTCTCCTCTGAGGTTTTGTGTATGAGGGGACCTTTTGCACTCACTGCAGTTCTTTCATGCCTGACAAGAGCATCTCTTGAGTTTGTCGTGACTTGTATATAATGCATAACTGTCATTTTTAAGTGGACATGCAGATGTTTCAAATGTTATCTTACTAATGCTGAGATACAAAAAAATGAGCAATGCAGGTCTTTTTTGTTTGTTTGTTTTTGCAGAGTAACATCCGTGTAACACACTGCTAGCGAGACCAGAGTGGAGTGACCTCTATCTAGGCCTACGTGCTCTTTTTTGTCTTCTGGAAAAAAAAGTGTGTCTCTTTATATCTGTAAATTAAACATTTTTTTTTATCTCAAGCTGCATCTAGCTACAGCAATTGCATTGACGTCTCAGTCTAAAATGGAATGACAGTCACATGTGTTTTTTTTTTTCCTCATTCAAATTTGCGGGGCTTTCCTCATGCAAAGCGGGCAGAGGTGTCTTTTCATCTCTTGACGGGATGCTCTTTCTGATTCCCCTTTTCCGTTTCATTTCTTACTCTAGTTTTTTGGTACAAAATCCTATTTTTTATGCGATGAGTCTCTCCCGTGAAGGAGGGTATGCAGCTGAGCTACTTATATCTGGTCAGCAAGTGGGGAAAGGGGGGACGGGAGCAGAGTGTGTGTGTCAACAATGCGAATAGAGACATTTATGCAACTTTTACTTTGCACTAAATTGCTACCCCATTGCACAGTGCTATCGCTTGGAAAGCTGTGGTGCCTCAGGGTCTGAGAAGAGGGAATGCCATGGCAGTTTTTTTCTGGGCTAACAGCGAGGCTTTAGTTCACTGCCTTCAGTAACAAACTACAGTTTCATCCTGATTTATTTATAGTTATGGCTTTTAGTGTGGATGTTATATAGGGAAGACACAGGTTCCCCTCTGTGTTTTTAGTAGGGATGTATTATTAAATACCCCACCCGAGCTATGTTGTTCTTCATAAGTTCAGCTCGAAAGTTCAATAGGATGGATCTCTGGAAGTGTGGTGTGGTTGAACCGTCATCCACTTGAGGAATATTTTTGTTTTGGTTAAGCCTACATCTCATGGTGCATTTTTAATACATAGATTTAGCATGCAAGTTAAAATAATATTGTAACCAGCAAGTCTAGAGATACTTGTCATCTTACAGAAAAACAGCGATTTGGTTCACTGCCCTTCCTAACAAACAGGTGCAGGCGGTAACGCGGGACTCAACAGAAAGCACAATTTTATAAAGTGTCTGTAATTCCAGAAGGTGAAGTGATCGAGCCTTTCTCTCACTGCGGTCCTTATCAATACCTCCTATTCCAGTCTTGACCATCAGCTGCGTCCATAGGGGCCTGATGTGGCCGTCAGGGATGAATGCTACTCTCACTCAGACTATCAACAGAACTCTGATTGACTCTCTGATTTTTGCCAGGGAATGAATTGTTCTCCCTGGTGCTCTCTTTGTTGGGCAGGATTGCAGTGTCTCCATTTATAGCCACCTCCATGTTCTTAGTCCAGTGAAAAAAAAAATCCTGTGTCTGAATCGATAGAAAGGGAGCTTAAGCTGACTGAGACGCTCACTCTTGTCTGTCTCCCACAAAACACTATATGTCAGTGATTTCTGAGCTAGTGAGGTCTCTTTAGTTCATCCGATGGCTGAACATTGATGGGGAGAAGAACAGTCAGTCCAGAGCCTCTGACTCATCCCTCTGCTGTCTAGACCCTGAAGCACCACCCTTTGAAGCTCAGTGGTTTGATGACCTGTACAAATTGTAATTGCTTAAAGTATTTTCTCTAAAGGAAACAAAATGATTTTTTTTTTGTTTGGTCGGTTGGTTTGTTTCTGCTGTTACATTTAAGGAAACGGTGGGTTTTAACAATTTTAAAATATCAATGGGGGAATTTTATTTGTAAAAAAAAAAATGTAATATGAGTGGTGGATGACGATGCAAACCATGATGAATTGGGTGGAAAGTTGCATGAATTACATAGTCCTTACTATGATACAGCTCTGCATGTCTAATCGTCTCATCCCTTTGCTTACAATCACTGTACAAGGGTGACACAAGTTCAAGGAAATGGCGAATGAATGAAATGAACGAACGAACGAACAAATGAATGATGTATAAAGCAGATCCAAACTTACAATCTTTGACTCTGTACAGTCGTTTCCTCTATAAATACAAATTGTGATATGTCAGTGTCCTTGTGGTTCTTTAACATCTTCAGACTTGATTTGACTTAATTGACACAATACACAGTGAAACAGATTCATGAAAAGATAAGTGATTGTATGTCTCCACTAAAGGGCCCGTTAAATGGGCAAGGTAAATGACCACTGCATGGTGACTCCCCTACTTTTTCTATTTCACTGTTGATATACAATAGCAGGTGAGACCCACCAGGATGGACAGCAAGCTCTCCACAGTTTATTGTTTATTAATATAAACAACACATTCTAGGAGGTGACAAGAGGTAAATAATTTGAGCTCTTTAGAATATGTGATGTTTTATATCCCCATAGGCTATGATTAGTAGCCTAGCTTCTTGAAGGACTTATATGAAATAAAACCATAGCCTATAAATTATATATGCCAATAGAGACCTATATTTTAAACCTATCATTTAACCCAATATGGATGATGGAAACGTCACACAAAATCAGTTCCTAGCTAACTTTTGAAAGTTGATGTTTCACATTTGCATAACAGTAGCCTAGTAGTACAAGGATACAAGGATACAAGGAAGTTTATTGTCACATGCATATAGTTACTGGAAGTAAGAAATGCAGTGAAATTATGTCTGGTGTCAGCCTATTTGTGCAAAGTGGGGGGGGGGGGGGGGGGTAAAAAGTGCAGTAGAAGAGGGGTTTAGTAGATTAAGTGGCAAAGGCTGCATAAGAAAGGTGGGGGAGGATTGGAATTGGGTAGGCAATTAGAAAGGCTAGGCAATCAAGGACATGGGTAGATGGAGGAGAAATCAAAATAATAAATAAAAAGTTCTATGGAGATGTGCAAAAGTTGGAGAAAGTCAGATATGTGTGTGTGTGTGTGTGTGTGTGTTTTGACGTGTGATGAAATAAGAAAATAAATAAAAGGTCTGTAGCATAGGGTGAGGGATGTAAAAGTGCTAAAAGTCTTGTAGGTGTGTGTGTGTGTGTGTGGGGGGGGGCGTCATGAGTGCTGAGGAGTGAATGAGTGCAAAGTCAGTATAGTGTGAGTTCAGAGTTGGGAAATGTTTGAGAGCTGAGGAGTGAATGTGTGCAAAGTCAGTATAGTGTGAGTCTCTCAGTTCTGGCTTTGTGACTACATAGGCGTCTTCTTGATTTCAGCGGTAGGAATAATCCATTGTTAGGATGAGAAGAGTCCTTCAGAATCTTTTGGGCTCTTAGGAGTACTCTTCTGGAATAGATATCTTGTAGAGCAGGGAGTTGAGTTCTTATAGTACGTTCAGCTGAGCGCACTACTCTCTGCAGAGTACTACAATCTCTAACTGTGGAGTTCCCATACCAGGTGATGATGCTACCAGTTAGAACACTCTCAACCGCTGAAGTGTAGAAGGCCTTCATGATGGATGTAGAAACTTTGAATTTCCTTAGCTGACGAAGGAAGTAGAGTCGTTGTCTGGACTTCTTCAGAACATATTGAGTGTTAACAGTCCATGTTAGGTCTTCAGTAATGTGGACACCAAGGTATTTAAAACGTGTGACTCTCTCTACAGGTTGCCCGCTGATCATTAGTGGGGTGTAACTGTAGTTCTGCTGCTGCCTTCTGTAATCCACTACCATTTCCTTGGTTTTATTGATATTCAGTGTCAAGCTGTTAGATTGACACCACTGTGCCACCTCATCAACCTGATCCAAGTAGAGCTGTTCATTGTTGTTACTAATCAGGCCCAAGATCACTGTGTCATCTGCAAACTTGATGATGGAGGTATGACTGTAGGTGTTGAAACTACAACAATCACCCAATCAATAGGCCTATGACATTAAACAAAAAATGTTGATTCTAATTGTCTGTGAATGACTGGTTCATCCACTAGTGAATGGTACAATCTATCACTAGATGGCGTTCGTTGACTTTCTTCTAGTTGGCACTTTAAAACATGGTCTGTCAGATGACGTGGCAGGATACGTCACTTCCTACGTTCTGCAACTGACGTGTCTAAAACAGTTGTGGGAAAACCCTGGCAGGGAAATATTTGGTCAGGAGAAGTGACTGATTGTTTTCCCTGTAGACGAAATCAACTACAGAAGTTGACGTCGGATTTATAATTTATTAACTATATATTTTATTTCTATGTTTTGAGAGTGTTATCTATCCTTGTTGTGATTAACTTGAGTCCTTGTCGGCAAGATGTTGGATTTCTTCGCCATCTTCAGTAAAGGGGGTATAGTGTTGTGGTGTTTTCAGGGAGCTGGGGTTGCTGAGTCTTTTGCTGGACCTGTCAACGCTCTCATCCGATCTGTCATCCTACAGGTAAATCTAGTGGCACATGTGATGATACAAGTAGAAATCAGGTCGTCATCACCCGGTCTGCCGCCGCCGCTAACCAAAACGTGCTAACAGCTAATCTGCTTACTTGCTAACTAGCTAGCGTGCAAAGTTCGTGTTGCAATCACTGCAATTTAACTAGCTAGCAAACAAACTAGCAGGTGCAGCCACATTACCCACTGCAATATAGTTAGCCATCAAAAGGAATAAGTGATTATATAAGTTAGTGCCTTTCATAGACTTGACGTTAGTTTGACTATTAAGCGACCAAACATGTAGGCGTCCAGTCGTAAACTGTATTATTGACGTTGACGCAAAATAACAGGCAACTACTATACTATACCTACTTATACGATAAGGCTAGTGTTGTTGCTCAGTCTTCGTTTGGCAGCTTAGCTTACATGAACGTGAGCCTTCGTGCCAGCTCGCTGCATGCTGTTCATGTTGCGCAATTCTTGCTTGTAATGGGTTCTACGCCACACGTCAACCAACGTTAGTTTATACCGGTAGAGCGATCAGCTGAACCTACAATGACGGGGTTTAAAAAGCACTTTTGTTCTTTTACACATAACTTTGACTGTGAAATAGGGTTTAAATCTCATTGTTTTCGTGGGGGGCTACTGGACAGTGATTCACGACTTTACGGTTAGCTCTTACAAATCACAGACACATTCTGAACAACTTGTAAATGCTAATGAAGACAAAGTGAACTACATGAATTTGCTCATCAAAGGTTACTAGTTACAGTCTCAGTCGCTTTGGTGCTTTTCTCAGATCAGAAAGAAAATTCTCATAACTAATAGTTCAACCTCTACAACATTTAGTCGTTTGTGCACATCATAGTAGCAATTTCTCCTTCCTCTGAACAAATTGCAAATGCTTTTGGACATGTATCAGTTGCTTTCGTACAATTCTCTGCTGTTTTATAACATTATCATTTGCTTATGTCATGTCAGTCAAAATGAACTATACTTATGGATGCTGAATAGTCATTCCCAATGAAAATAATAGTCTTCATTTCATTGCTTGAGTTACATACAAAATTGTTGAACTAGTTATCAAATTCTGTCACAATGCTGTAGAATTGCAAAGAGCATACAGTAAAAATGAGTGAAACGTATAAGTGTCTTGTACTCACTTACTCCCCTAACTACAGCAATGTGTAACTTTACTGTAGTTTTCAAATGGCTGTACACGTAGTGTATAGTGCTGTTCTGAGCATTTTCAGGTAGTGTCACAGAGTTCTGACCCTTTTTTTTGCATTGGAAAACACTGAGAGAATAAACAGTTATAATGAAAACATGACAAAGCCATTTGACTATCTTGTTAATAAACAATGGTGTCAAGACTTCTCATTTTGATGACAATGGCAGTTTCATTGACATGAATACTTGCTTTTGAGGAATGGACTATCCATTTTTTTGCAGTTTTCACTAGTTGTTTAGAGAAATGCACTAACTGCTTGTGCAAATGTTAATAGTGATGTGAGAAAAGCAGCAAAGCGACTGAGAAAAACTGTAAAATATCGTCTTCATATTTCATGGCCTTCAATTGTTTGTTGTAGTTGGATTCAGTTGTGTAATTGATTTAAAGCAAGTCCTACACTGTGTTCTATCATCCCCTTATTCTCATTTTAGGAGCGCAGCGGAAACAATTCCTTCAACCACAATGCATTGACTCTAAAATACAAGCTGGACAATGAGTTTGAGCTTGTGTTTGTGGTAGGTTTGTCTTTTTTTTATATACATACATATATATATCCTCATTTATTTGGTTTAGCAGTGGTACGCTATCTACACTGCTTACTGTTATTATGACAGAGTCTAGTGAGGACATGCTTATACAACTTGGTTGATTTACTTATCTGTTGTTACAGGTGGGTTTTCAAAAAATCCTCATGCTGACCTATGTGGACAAGTTAATAGACGATATCCAACTTCACTTCAGGGATCGTTATAAGAATGAACTCGAGCAAAAGGGTGCTATTAAATATTTGATCAACGATTTTGAATTTGGAGATGATTTTGACCAGCTTCTCCGGTGAGTTCCCTAGGCCTCTTCTCTCTTTTCTCTTTTCTCAAAGCAATGAAGTAATCTGGCTAAATCACTTAAACACCTGGTGAAGACAAGAGCTCAGAGGAACCATGCTGATACGTTTCTGACTCAAAACATAACACCACATGAGGTCTAGTTGTAGAATGAGAAAGTCTGTGCAATATCTCTCTGTGCATCTAAAGCTAAACGTGTGTGTGTGTGTGTGTGTGTGTGTGTGTGTGTGTGTGTGTGTGTGTGATACAGCGAGGCAGAGGAGAGCAGCAGGGTGAAGGACCCTGTGGTCATGAGGACCTTCACACAGTCCCAGAAGTCCCAGAAAACTGTGAAGTCCATGATCGAGACAAAGGGAGGGGACAAGGGCAAGGAACATGGTGGCAAGAAGAATAAAAATGCCAAAAAAGAAGGTAGTGACCAGGATGCACGCACGCACAGATATGTTGCTAGGATGCACGCACGCACAGATATGTTGCTAGGATGCACGCACGCACGCACAGATATGTTGCTAGGATGCACGCACGCACAGATATGTTGCTAGGATGCACGCACGCACAGATATGTTGCTAGGATGCACGCACGCACGCACAGATATGTTGCTAGGATGCACGCACGCACAGATATGTTGCTAGGATGCACGCACGCACAGATATGTTGCTAGGATGCACGCACGCACAGATATGTTGCTAGGATGCATGCACGCACAGATAATACAGTAGCCAGATGAACGTCTTCTGCATAACAACTGGAATGTTGCTAGCCATGTTCAGCTACTACATACATGTACTCAGTCATGGGAAGTTATGACAAAACACAAGAAGACACTTTAGCTAATGCTCACTTCAAACAGTGACATGGTTTACTTGTGGAGGTGTTATGCACACCCACACAATTTGCTATTCAATTATGTCGTCAGATGCCACTATATACACAACCGGGCAAAAGTTTGGGGTCACATAGAATTTTCCATTCCACTCTATAATAGACAGAATAGCTGCTGAGATCAGTAGCATTGTTTTTTTTTTTTAATCAGGGCAGCAGTTTTCAGATTCAGATCAGCTTACATAATTGCAAACAGGTTCTCAACTGTTGTAGAAAAAAATGGCTGATCTTTAATGCAATGTCTACATTGCCCATTATCAGCAACCATTCACCCAATGCTCAAAAGGCACATTCTGTTTACTAATAATCTGATATCATTTTAAAAGGCTAACTGAGAAAACATTGGACACCCCTTTTGCAATTATGTACATTATGCACATAATGTAATCTGAAAACTGCTGCCCAATACTTCTGATCTTAGCTGGTATTCTGTCTATAATGGAGTGGAATGGAAATTTCTAAGTGACCCCAAACTTTTAAACGGTAGTGTACATACATACACAACCCACCCACACATACTGTATAGTTCACATAGACATCCATATTCAGACTCACAAAGTGGGCTAAGAACTTCTCGTTCTTTCTGGAAACTGTGACATTTTACAATTTCTAATTGACCCCAAACTTTTGACCGGTAGTGTAGATGGCAAACGTTAGGTGACTGCTGCAGTCCCGTAGCTTTGCGTGCGTGCGGCTGGTGGTGTTATTGGTGCGCGTGTCACATCTGTGCTCTTCTGTAGCAGAGGAAGGCGCGGGAGCTGCACCAAGCAAGTCCCCGCCCGCTTCCAAGAAGGCGGTTGTCAACGGCAACCAGGAGCTGACTAAAGAGGAAATCCTTCAGAGGAACCGGGAGGAGATGTTCCGCAGGGCGGCGGCGAAGAGTGGCAGTGCCACCAGGTATGACGTGTACTGATGCATGAGTCTCACACACACACACACACACACACACACACACACACACACACACATATCATGCACAGAGGCAAGCACACACACTCACAAGTATAACTTTACAAAATATACATAGGAACATGTACTGATGCACGTAGATATATGAACCTGATTCATACACACACACGCACATCGAGTATGTTTTGCACATGTAGTGATGCTTGCAGATGCTTCGAGATCAGAGTTCCACACATGCACACAAATGCACAGAGACCAACACACTGTAGTAGACGCGCACACACACACACATTCACACAGAAACCCTCTCATGTATGAAATCTTCTCTGGCCAACCTCGTGGACACTGCTGGTCATCTCTCACAGATCCCCCAAGCCTCTGAAGGAGAAGGAGAAGACCAAGAAGGCCAAGGTGAACCGCGTGTGGGACAACTGTGGCACCAACACCAAGGAGCTGGACCACAGCAAGAGCAACGGCTCCCAGGAGGCAGACGATATGGCCAGGGAGCAAGCTGAGCCGGTACGTACGTCAGCTTAGGAGTGAGGGGACTGTGAGGGTCTGCATCGAACTGTTGGGCAGTGGCTTGGTCAGCCTCTAGTAGACATTTGCCTTGTGGTTTAGTGATGCTGGGGCGCGTTTCCCAAAACCATTGTAGCTAACTAAGTTAGCAACTTTGTTGGTTGCAATGTAATTTCCCATTGCCAAACAAACTAAGTTGCTAACAGGTTAGCAACTATAGTTTTGGCAAATGCGCCCCTGATTGGCTTGTGGTTTTTAGTGATGCTGATTGAGTTGCTCATGATGCTTTGCCCTTCAGGAAATGCAGCTGGAGTCCATGGTTGGTGACTTGAGAGACGTGGATTATGAGTCCAGCGAACCGGAGGAAGAAGAGGAGGAGAGAGTGGTCGTCACTGAAGCCAGCAAGAAAGGGTGAGGAGCAGGTGTTATTGTTTTGTTTTGTGCTAATAACGTCTTACTGTCCATTTGCACCACTTGTCCCCCAATTTGTGTAGTTTTGTACCATTCAACTCCGAAGAAGCGTTCTGTACTTCAATTCAATTAAAAAAAACTTTATTTATCCCCGAGGGGCAATTTTCTCTATGCAGGCATAGTGACATGTAAGACATAACACAACATATAAGACAGGACAAAAGAAAGAACAGGACAGACAGGAGTGTAAGGGATTAGTCCCAGGAGAAGATGGAGGATGGTGCTTGGAGCATATTCAAGTTCAAAAGGCGAATAGCCTCAAAAGTAAAGGTGGCCTTCCTCCTACTTGTCTGTACCTGTTCCTCCTTCTTGTCTGTAAACCTGTGTCTGAGTGTGGTATGTGGTGGTGATATCAGTCCTGTACTTGTCAGTAAACCTGTGTCTGAGTGTGGTATGTGGTGGTGATGTCCGATTGTGGTGCGTGGTGGTGATGTCCTTCCTGTCTCCTGCGCAGGGCCAAGCGCGGTGGCTTCGGCGGGATGTTCGGGATGCTCAAGGGCCTGGTGGGCTCCAAGAGTCTGAGCCAAGAGGACATGGAGCCCGTCCTGGACAAGATGAAGGACCACCTCATCGGTACGCTCACCTACACCATACTCCGGATTCGCTCCACAGAGTGGTCACATTTGTCCACTGACTGCTCAGCTTACATAGCGTGCTTGTGTTTTTTTGTTGCTACCAATTTAAGGTTTGAGTTTACAGAAGAACAATCAAGTAGAATACAAAAATAGATTATCCTAGTCTGCTGATGAGTAGTATTTTCCTATATGAAACCAATCAAGATACTAATCAGTATGTGATAAACAACTTCGAGTTTATACTGTATTTAGTTGTAATGGCTGTTTTGGTGTGTCTGACTGTTTTATTGATAAGATACGATTTGGGTTTATTTGTATTTTTCTGTCTCCAGCTAAGAATGTAGCAGCTGACATTGCTGTTCAGCTTTGTGACTCAGTGGCCAAGAAGCTGGAGGGCAAAGTCATGGGCACCTTCACCAGTAAGTACACCGTACACACACACACACACACACACACACACACACACACACACACACACACACACACACACAGAGACATACACACACAGAGACATACACACACAGACATATGCACGCACGCACACACGCACGCACATACACATACATGCGTATCTTACATTTTAATTCTTTATTTAAATCCACCAATCAAATCAAAACACGCACAACACCTGCACCTAAAATCTGAAATGTTGGATGTTTAGATTTGTTCAGTGTTATGTGTGTATCGGCTCATCGTTCCCTGCCACGTGCTAGCATTTTCCTTACATCTGAGAATTCACTCGCCTGAGTACACACACACACACACACACACACACACACGTTTCCAACCACATGCTAGCATTTTCCTTACATCTGAGAATTCACTCGCCTGAGTACACACACACACACACACACACACACACACACACACACACACACACACACACACACACACACACACACACACACACACACACACACACACACACGTTTCCAACCACATGCTAGCATTGACCTTACATCTGAGAGTCCGCTCGCATGTGGGGAACAACTGGCCTTTCCCTTAGCGATAACACACAGATAAACCGTGCTTATCGAGGCCCTTGACCAGCGCAGCCCCGGACGGCCTGCAAAACAACCTGATATAGAAATAAGATGGCTCTAGAGCATGTGGCTCTCTGCCTGCTGGCCAGCTCAGTAGCTGACTTGTCCATGGAAATGTTAGACATGGTCGAAATTCTATTTTAATGTCTCCCTGCATGCAGAGGTTATCACATCGAGCTAAAACATTGATCTTTCAGACTTTAGATTTTAATCCGAGGCTGCAGACCAAATGAATGAGTTGTCCACCCTAGACAGTGTCCTGAGAGGAAAGGCACCCAGACACAAACAGTAGTAAACACTGTTGGTCATTCTGCGGTTTCCCAGCAGGCCCTTGCGCTAGCCGACTGTGATATTTGTGTGTGTATTTCAGTAAGGCTTGACGTGGCATACCACTGGACTGTTTTGTATCCATCTGTGAAGTCATGGCTTCGACAGTACTGTTCATCATTTATGTGTCTGTGTGTGGCAGCCAGTCTCTTTGAATGTGTCTGTGTGTATCTGTGTCTGTGTGTGTGTGTTTTGTGTGTCTGTATCTGTGTGGCAGCCAGTCTCTTTTTGTTTGTTTGTTTGTGTGTGTGTGTGTTTTTGTGTGCATCTTCACGTAACCCGTAATCACATAATTTGTACATCTGTCCTTTTTGAGGCAGCCTGAGCAGTAAAGCAGGCTATGTCTGCTGCGGGTTTTGTGTGTTGCGCGTCTAGCCTGTGTGTATGTGTTTGTGCATGCTCCTAAAGCTGTGGCCTCAACTGTGTGTGTGTGTGTGTGTGTGTGTGTTTTTTATGATGCTTGTCTAACCCGTGTGTGTGCTGAAGCGGTGGCCTGGAAACTAAACCAGGCTGTGTGTGTATTTTGGTGTATTGGTTGCTTGTCTAACGTGTGTGTGTGTGTGTGTTCCTGCAGCTGTGGCCTCGACCGTAAAGCAGGCTCTGCAGGAGTCTCTGGTGCAGATCCTGCAGCCCAAGCGGCGTGTGGACATCCTGAGGGACGTACTGGAGGCCCGCTCCCAGCGCAAGCCCTTCGTCATCACCTTCTGCGGCGTAAACGGCGTGGGCAAGTCCACCAACCTCGCCAAGGTCAGACACCTCCACCAACACCACCTGTCCCAGCCATCCTCCACCCTCCCTGCCTCTTCAGAGGCCTCTATTCACCTCCACCCTCCCTGCCTCTTCAGAGGCCTCCATTCACCCAGAACAGACGCTCTGACCGGGCGATACACACAGTTGCGTGAGTTGCAGTGCTGGAGATGCATCCCGTTCACTTTGGCTTGCGTCATCCATTGCCGAACTGAATTGTGGGTCCGTCGCGTTGCTCCCGTCGCTCGCGTTGAGAAGTTCAGCTGTTGCTGCACCGACGGACGGCACCAGCCAATCAAATTACGGTTATACTTCAAGTCATTTGCATAGCTACCGTCGGGAACATCCACTGGCATGCGTTGACGGACCGCAACTGTGTGTAGAAGCCTTAATGAGTTGTAATGAGCATTTATGACGTACCGTTCCAGTTACATTATCCCCTCAGCAGCAGCAGAGCAGAGGAATCCGAATCATTGAAATGGAACCCAAAAGGCATTGGCACAGTTCTCCATCTAGAGTCGTTGGTTCTTCCATGTTCTGAACTCCATGGTTATCAATGGGTGCCATTCATCTGCATTACAAAAGGCCCCTGGAAGTCCCCATAGTTTCACTTCCTCTTCCCTCTTTGACAATAACTGAAATGTGGGCTATACAAACGTATGGTTGTGTGACGTGTGTACACATACAAGGTACATACTGCACCTGCAACTTTGTACCTCAGTTAATGATTTATGTTTATGGTTACTTGATGCGTTTATCCAAAGCCGCTTTCAGCATAGTATGCTAATAATGATAAACAGACAGTGAATGGTACACTATCAGTCATTATGTTAATTAAAGTTGAATGGAAATGGAAAAGTTTTAATTGATCTTGTTATTGCTGTAGATCTCGTACTGGCTGATCGAGAACGGCTTCAGCGTGCTGATCGCGGCGTGCGACACGTTCCGAGCGGGGGCGGTCGAGCAGCTGCGGACCCACCAGCGGCGCCTCAACTCGCTGCATCCTCCGGAGAAACGCGCGGGCCGCCACGCTGTGCAGCTCTTCGAGAAGGGCTACGGCAAGGACGCCGCCGGCATCGCCATGGAGGCTATCGCCTTTGGTAAACACCCACCGGCTACACACCCCACCTAGCCTTACTGCCCCTCTCTCCCCCACCTAGCCTTACTGCCCCTCTCTCCCTCACCCCACCTAGCCTTACTGCCCCTCTCCCCCACCTAGCCTTACTGCCCCTCTCTCCCTCACCCCACCCTACCCAGTACTACTGCCCCTCTCTACCCCACCCCACCCTACCCAGTTCTACTGCCCCTCTCTACCCTACCTAGTTCTAGTGCCACTCTCTCCCCCACCCCACCCTACCCAGTTCTACTGCCCCTCTCTACCCTACCCAGTACTACTGCCCCTCTACCCTTTGCTCACATAATCGGTATAATGATATTTTGTTGTTAGTTTGACTATCTGCAACTAGTTATGTCATGGCACTTCATCTTATGTACTGATGTGTCTAGTCCTGTGTGTGTGTGTGTGTCCGTCCGTGTTGCTGGTGTCCCAAAATGAGATGTCAGGTTCACCTTGTCGTGCAGCCTTTGCACCTTGGCAGGGGAGCTGTCCTAATTAGGCTTCAGAGGGTTCTGCTGGCCCTGTTTCCAGCCACTAGGCACTCAGTGTGTGTGTGTCTCTGTGTGTGTGTGTGTCTCTGTGTGTGTGTGTGTCTCTGTGTGTGTGTGTGTGTGTCTCTGTGTGCGTGTGTGTGTCTCTGCGTGTGTGTGTCTCTGCGTGTGTGTGTCTCTGCCTGTGTGTGTGTATATCTCTGTGTGTGTGTGTGTGTGTGTGTGTGTGTGTGTATCTCTGTGTGTGTATCTGTGTGTGTGTGTGTGTGTGTGTGTGTGGTAATAATGCTATAGTACAGTTTCTGTGAATCACTGGAAATGCCTCAAGCAACAACCCAACTATGTAACCAAAACACATCAATACATGTTTTATCAATGTGTGTATGTGTGTGTGTGTGTTTGGTTCTGGTTATTTACCTGGTAATCTAAGTAAAAGCATATTTTTCTAATACTGTCTGTCTCTGTGTGTGTGTGTGTGCGTGCATGTGTGCGTGCGTGTGTGTGTGTGTGTGTGTGTGTGTGTGTGTGTACCCTTGGCCCAGCTCGTAACCAGGGCTTTGACGTGGTGCTGGTGGACACGGCGGGACGCATGCAGGACAACGCTCCGCTGATGACCGCGCTGGCCAAGCTCATCGCCGTCAACACCCCCGACCTGGTGCTGTTCGTGGGCGAGGCCTTGGTGGGCAACGAGGCCGTGGACCAGCTGGTGAGTGAGCTCCGTGTTACGATCCGTGCTACGATCCGTGCTACAATCTGTGCTACTCGTGCTACTTTTACTTTGTGCTACTAGTGCAGTCGGTTTGATCCATGAAACAAGTAATTTCCAGAGATCTCCTGCAGATGGCGATGTGTAGCTACATGCTGCCTGAGTTTGTATTGACCACCATAGACCAGGCAGTCCTGTTTTGAGACCCGAGTAAAAAGTTTGCATTCAAAGCCAAGTGCCATTGTGTGACAGTGAGATCCTATTTAATTTTATTTTTGCTTATCCATGACTTACTGTTTATCTTTAATATATAAGATATAATATATAGATTTAAGATATAATCTATAGTAGTTCTATGGTAGTTTTTAACACCTCTATGGTGTTCTGTAATACCTCTATAATATCCTGTTCCTGTGGAATGGAAATGTATTTATTTAAAACAGGGACAATGCACAAATAAACATTTAAAAATCTTGTAATACAAGAGAATATGTCTTGAGCCAGGTTATAGCAACAATGATCTGGATTATCAGTGTGTTCATGGGGTGGTGTGTGGTGTGGATTATCAGTGTGTGTTCATGGGGTGATGTGGATTATCAGTGTGCTCATGGGGTGATGTGGATTATCAGTGTGTGTTCATGGGGTGATGTGGATGGATGGGGTGATGGGTGGTGTGGTTGATCAGTGCATCTGTTCTGTCCTCCTCCAGGTGAAGTTTAATCAGGCACTGGCTGACCACTCCATGTCTGATAGGCCCCGCCTTATCGATGGCATCGTCCTCACCAAGTTCGACACCATTGATGACAAGGTGAAGCTACAGGGCAGGGGTGGGGGGTGCAGGGGTGATACTTGACTGCCTTTCCTATCTTATTATTTCCTGTGAAGCACTTAGTGGCCCTTGACTGTGAAAAGTGCTATGAATAAAGTTGACTTACTTAATATAGCCTCACCCTTCTGGTTACATCTACAAAGCCATCAATACACCCTCACTACAGACATCCTCATTGTCTTGAGTCAGTGTTTCCCATACATTGACATATTTGTTGCGGCCCACCACAATATCAACATTGACCACCACACAATGATTTTCCAGGTTGTACTAAATTGTGCTTAAATCTGGTTAGCATCATAACCAGCTGTGCTAATTTGTTAAAAACTGTTGCATTCAAGTTAATTCGGCAAACCAACCACCACAAATGGAATTCAGTTGTCTGGGAAACACTGATTGTGTCATTATGTGTTTAGTGTTTTTGAGGTCAAAATGGCTGACCTATCTCTTCTACTCTTCTGCTCAGGTTGGTGCCGCTATCTCCATGACCTACATCACCGGTCAGCCAATTGTGTTTGTGGGCACTGGGCAGACCTACCACGACCTGCGCAGCCTCAACGCCCGCGCCGTGGTCAGCGCCCTCATGAAGGCCTAAGAGACGCCCACCGCCCTAGCAGGATCTCCCCCACCCACCCACCCCACCCCACCCCACCCTACCCCACCCTACCCCACCCTCATGTCCGTCCCTGGCGCTCTGAAACCAGATCTTGGAGGGCCACCATGTGTAGAGGATTTTTCAATTTCTCACGAGTCAAGCCAACCACCTGATTTAATCTGATTTATCCAAACATGGTCTTAAGAGTACCACAATGATGAAGTGAATACCATAAAGCGATGTTTGTCATTCTCCCTCCAACAAGAACATCTGGATTTAGAAATGAATACATAGCTATATTTATTTTATTTTATTCCCTCTTACTTGTAGTATCAAAATTGAATTGAAAAGTCTTAATTTTTTGTCCAGACAACTAGCCCATTAGAATAGGTGAGCATCCATATTTAGGTGCATCCTGAATTTGAAAACATGGTGGCCCTCCCTATCTTCCTCCTGCAAGATGTAGTAGTCCCTGATACTCAATGACTGAACCCCCAACCCCCCTGGAAACCAACCAATCCACCAGCCGCAGTCCCGATGGCGGCCAGTGTGAGGCGCTCTGCCCTGCCCTGCCCTGCCAAGAGGCCATGCCAGATCTCAGTGGCCCCTGCGGACCCTGAGACCACTCTTCTCCATCGGTCTGATGCCCCGCCTCATCGCTCGGACGCTTCTCATGCATAGCAGCTTTCACCCAGCCGCCATGGAGGAGGAGGAGGGCATGAGGACTTTCAGCAAGCAACCATGTCACGCACGCACACACGCACACACACTTTTGTTTCCCTCCCTCCTGGTTATGATGTGGGGCCAAAGAAGTATATGTGCAGTTTTGATAGCTCTTTATGAATAAAAAAAAATACAAAAGAACGAGTAAAACATAAATACCTGGATATAAAAAAAACAAACAAAAAAATAAAACAAAGGGTAATATATTCCTCATTTTATTTTGTTTATCTTGTCTGAGTTATTTGGCATTAGCATGAAGTCAATGTGTTACAGGCCTCCGTATATAACCAAGCAAAACCTATTCCGATGTAACGAGAACGCACATTTAGGTTAAGATGTGACTATTGCACATGGCGTCGTCCACCAGTGTTCATCACACCTGTGCCTGTTACTGGCTTGTTCAGGGTCAGCAGCAGGTCAGTCTTGCTGAATACTCCTCATTCAGTCTGCCCCCTCTCTCCAGCGAGCTGCTGAAAACTGCCTATTTGACCATAGTGCCTATGCTCCCACAGCCCCATGATGCATCTGACACTGCATGGGCATCTCTACTGTCTGTTTTCTTTCCTTGTTGTGTTCATTTGAGTCTGGGGGAAAAAAGAAAGCAAGACTTCCACTACTCTTTCCAAAGCCCTCCCATCTCAGAAGAACCCTCTCTCTCTCACTCGGCCACTCAATCTCCTCTGTCCTCTTCCTGGTCTCCGTTCTGTGCTCGATGGCCTGGATGGGGAGACATTCCTATTCTAGAATGTTCTGGATAGGAAGAGATTCCAATTCTAGAATGCTCTGGATGGGAAGAGATTCCAATTCTAGAATGTTCTGGATGGGGAGACATTCCTATTCTAGAATGTCCCGGATGGGGAGACATTCCTATTCTAGAATGCTCTGGATGGGGAGAGATTCCTATTGTAGAATGTTCTGGATGGGGAGACATTCCTATTCTAGAATGCTCTCTCCTCCATTCATGTCTGTCAGGTCACAGGTGACGAGAAGAGAAAAGGCCGATTTGGACCTGATCTACTGACTCGACTCACAAAGACAATTTGACTTGGAAATGTATGACAATGACAATGCAAAACCAACAACCCGAACCTCCACAGCCCAGGTCATTTGATGGTGAGACTTCTGGGACATCTCAAACCATCAGTCTTAACCCCTTTTCTCTCGTGCTGTCCAGCCTTGTCTCGTTTTCTCACTTATTTCCCTTCCCAACCTGTTACTGCACAGATTCCATATTAACTACTGGCGGCCCTTCTCTTGCTTTAAGTTCTTACTTTCTCTTCACCCCCCATACACATCTGTTTTCCTTTAAGGCATGTTGTGCAACTGAAACATTAATCAAGAGTCTAGTTTTGGCAGGGATCAAAAATGAATGTACCTCTTCTGTTCTTCAGTATATTTTAGTTGATGTGATGGAATAGAATGGAAACCCATTGATGGTAAGCTTGCCTGGTGAAAATTGATGCCCGGCAGCGAAAGCAGCAAAATAAGTTAGGTAAATTCTTTGAATGAATTTATTTGGGGGGGGGCAAAAAGTTGTGGTTCTGACATTGTAATTTCGTTCATGTACTAACTGGAAGATGTTTCGAACAGTATTATGACTCAAATCAGAGATGAGGAACACTGATGTTGTGGCATTACCCTTTCATTTTTTTTTCTTGTCCATTTTGACCCCTGACCTGACTGTCCCACTTTGATTTGCAGTAGTGCAACATGCACAGAGAGCAACATAAAGAACATTTTGTCATAATTTATGAGAATGTACAAACATTTCTTAAATAAAGCTGCTGTTATAACCCATGACTGTCGGTGTCATTTGATGCCCATCCAAAGTGTCATTTTCAAAGTACGTAAATTACATTACAGTTATTTCCACTAGTAGAAAGTACAATCCATGCAGAGTACATACATAAAAATGTCTTCTGTAATTACCTCCTTGCACCACTGACATTAAATGTCGCTGAACTATAAGTTTATATGCTCTTTTAATCCCGTGAGGGAAATTTGGTCTCTGCATTTATCCCAATCCATGAATTAGTGAAACATACTAAGCACACAGTGAGGTGAAGCTCACACTAATCCCGGAGCAGTGAGCTGCCTGCTACAACAGCGGCGCTCGGGGAGCAGTGAGGGGATAGGTGCCTTGCTCAAGGGCACTTCAGCCGTGCATACTGGTCGGGGTTCCAACCGGCAACCCTCCGGTTACAAGTCCGAAGCGCTAACCAGTAGGCCACGGCTGCCCACAATGAGGACAAGGATGTGTTTTACTATATATTAAATAATTTGTGTATATACTAGTCTGGAAATCCAGACCCAAATCTAGAAAGATTTAGAGTCTAGCTATGAATAATGAAAATGCCCCAACTCGAGGGGTGGCACCAAGCATGCATTTGAAAATATCACTGTACACAATTGGATAACACTGACCAATGTTTACTGACTGATTCTGAGATTCTGAGTTCAATTGAATGATTGCCAGATTGACTCGCTGAGCAAATTCAAATTGTGCTCTCGCGATAACTCTGGATTTCTAGGATATATCTATTCAGCTCTGGAAAAAATAACAGACCGCTGCACATTTTTCATACATCATCCTATGGTTGCTGAGTGACATTCGAATGAGTTGACAGTCATATTCAAAATTAAGAGACGACTGCAAATTTGAATTAGAAGCAACACAGCACATCCATATTTTCAATTTCTTTATTCTAAAATAGAGCTTATAAATACCTAATGATAACAGTATTGACAAAAGGAACACATGCAGTAGCTCTTTCTTTTCTTTTTTTTTTTTTACAAAATACAAAAAGTCAGCCATTAAGAAATTCACCAGTTTTTTTTTCTTCTTTGTTTTTTTATGCTCGAAGTGAAAGCTTCAACTCCGTAATGCCTTCTACATCACATTCTCTTGGAGCAACAGACAGACTGACAGTCACAGCCTGTTATAGTGTAATGTCTGAGTACTGACAGCACGGAGTTCCAGTCTCTAATCGTCTATGGCTCTTAATCATCCTCCTGGTTTCAGTCCTCAGAACAGCTGATGCTTTAAGGCACAGGGCATAGACCAAGAATGGGGGGGGGGGGGGGGGGGTGTTGAAGTCCGTAGCATCCCAGGAAACACACACACACGCCACAAAATACAAATCAAGGTGTGTTGAAACAGTCTTCTTACTTGCGTGTTTGGCTTTATCACTTGATCACTGTGTGCTTCAGCACAGTCAGTCTGTGATGGGGCAATGGTCAGGACTGCCAGTGCTGTGATGGGGCAATGGTCAGGTGTTGTGAGTGGGGATACAGGGGGGGTTAGGATGTTATGGGATTTCTTCTGCCATCCATCCGTGTACGGTAGACCTGAGGAGGAAGAGGAGGAAGTACGGCTACTCTACGGGGACACACTGTGCAGGGAAAAACCTGAGACTCCCCACTCCTGTGCCTGTCAAGAGTGCTCGTCTGGACAAAGAGAAGAAGCACAGCTGTGGTGAACAATGTTTTCTCTCCCTCTCTCTCTCTCTCTAAATTCATATTCATAACAGTTAAGTGTGTTTAAACAGACGAGAAACAAACACAAGTATTACACAAACACATTAGACACTTAGACACTAACACCTGAAGCCATAATCCAGTGAGACTACCAATGCTTGCTGAAAATGGCAAATAGGGACTTTTTGGGACTTCTGTGCCTCTTGTGGACAGGTGTATTGGAGAAGACCAGATGTTGACAACCATGCAACTAGAAAGACTCCCGCACACCCATTTCATTTACAAAGTTACATTTATTGTAAACTACAGCTAAGATAACCTGAGGAAGATAAGATAACATGACAAAGGTCTAAGGACCAAAATGTAGTTTACAATAAATGTGACAATGCATTGGGAGTCTTTCTAGTTCCATGGCTGACTGATCATACCATGACACTGACAGTCACATATACGCACTATACAAGAATGCCAGTATACGTAGTCAAATTAGCCGCACATCTCTTCGATTTGAGGTTTTATATGTCATATGCATAGTCAAATAGCCTGTACCCTGCACCTGTCTGTAGGGTTGCCATTCAGGCAGCATGCACGGAGAGAAAGACATTTACACAGACACACATCCAGAGGGTGCACAGTCATGCAAAGCAGATCCTTTGGGTGGAGAGGCCACAGGCATGCGAGGCATGAGGCCTAACCTTGCAGGAGACTCTTCTGTGAGCTGAAGCCATTTTGAGATTCCTCCTCGTTGTAGGGAGACCCTGACGAGACACAGAAGACAACGGTTATAAAGTAGTATAGTATATATACTCTTTTGATCCTGTGAGGGAAATTTGGTCTCTGCATTTATCCCAATCCGTGAATTAGTGAAACACACAGTGCACACACAGTGAGGTGAAGCACACACTAATCCTGACGCAGTGAGCTACCTGCTAGAGCGCCGCTCGGGGAGCAGTGAGGGGTTAGGTGCCTTGCTCAAGGGCACTTCAGCCGTTCCTACTGGTCGGGGTTCAAACCGGCAACCCTCCGGTTACAAGTTCGAAGCGCTAACCAGTAGGCCACGGCTGCCCCGTATGGTGTGTATGACGAGCAATTCCACACACCTACACCGATAAATCACAGCTGTACACTTCCTCTAAGAACACACTGGGAGCTGTCTGTCTATGTGGCATAGGAGGTCTGTGGTACCAGAGTCAGCAATGGTCCAATCAATGATTTCATCTTGTAATGTTAAATCAAACAGCTTTTCTGTAAGGCATAAAAGGCTGAACACAGACACTTGCTTCGACTCGTGAGACGCACCGGGGGAATGAAGGAAGTGTCTGAGGTCGATCTTTACCATGACCCCATCATGACCCCATGGCCAAGAGCTGGTGGGGAATGAGACCTCGTTTTGGCCCACTGACCCTAAACAAGCGGGTTATTAACATGTCTGAGCATACTGAGCATGAGATCCTGAGCAGACCGGCTTGACCCGGATCCCACAGTCTCAGACATAAACAAACAAAAACATGCAAGAGTGTGTGTGTTTGTGTGTGTGTGTGGGGGGGGGTTATTAATATAACTAAACTAAACTGTCAAGGTCCTCACCCCAGCCGTTAGACTCCGAGGCGTGGTTGCAGATCTCAAAGGCCAGCCGTTCAAAGTAGTCGGGCAGGTCGGTGTACTCGTCGCCATAGGAGATGACCTTGATGCCCTTGTCGAGCATGTTGTCGCGGAGCTTCTTGAACTCGTCCACGTCCTCGCGGCGCACCAGCATGAAGTGCTCCAGGTCCGACTTGTGCTTGACCGCCTCCAGGAAGAGCGCCTGGAAGGTGGTGTCGTCCACCGTGCGGCCGCAGCCCAGGAACACAAACGACTTGGTCTCGTACAGCTTCTGGATCTCTCTCTGAAGGGGGGCGGGGGCGGGTTGGAATGAGAAAGGGAGACAACATTCGGACAACATTGAGATACCGGTGCAAACTAAGCTGTAAGAAAGACAGATACAGAAAGACTTTTTTCTCACTGTAAATAGCACTTTATAATGACTACCCCCCACGAGCAGGAGAGTGGAATAATATTTTTTGAATAATTTATGTATGTATGCATATGTGAATGTGTTTGTATAGCTGCTGGAACACTGTAATTTCCCTTTGGAGATGAATAAAGTGTCTGTCTGTCTGTCTGTCTGTCTGTCTGTCTGTCTGTCTGTCTGTCTGTCTGTCTGTCTGTCTGTCTGTCTGTCTGTCTGTCTGTCTTTATGTCTACCTAGAGACCCTAACCCCTATAACTGGTTAGTAAAGACAATGAGAAAACAAACATCCTACATCCGGCTCCTAGTCTGGATTATCATGTAGGAAGACCAAGATATGGTGACCCTTGACCCCTGTACCTTGTTTGAAAATGTGAAGTAAGTACCCTCTGGCCCCTATGGGAGGCGTGGGTTAAAAAGCACAAACCTTTGAAAGGGAGAAAGATGACAAGAGGTAGAGAAGGACAGAAGGGGAGACCACGGGAGAAGGGAAGAGGGAGACTCAACTGGACGACAGTGAGGAAGAGTCACTGGTACAATTGCTGGGTCTCCCTTTGGAGGGAGAGATGGAACAGGAGGGCAAGACAGACAGAGGGGGAGAGAGGTGGACTAGGGAGGGGGAGAGACGGGGACAAGAGGGGGGAGAGACGGGGACAAGAGGGGGGAGAGGGGTGGACAAGGACTGTGAACTGGACAACTCAGAGGAAACCTTTGTTCTGGTCAATGTTCTGGCTCTACCATTGAATAGGCACATGGAACAGATATTCTGCATTTTCTCCTCGGAGATCAATAACCCAATCTATGTAAGAAGAGGGAGAGAGACGAACTGGCTTCTGGCTCAAGAGGGAGGCTTTGTTTACTTAAGTTTGCTGGAATGACCAGGACTGGTACCGGGAAAACTCCTTTTCCTGGTTCACTTCCCGAATGCCATCACACCTTTAACTACAGATTTTAAAGGGCCGCTCTGTAACTCTAGTCATTTCTTCCACAATTCTCACTTTTGTTGTCGCATGTTCTCTACAGAGCTCCCCTACAGCTTTAAAGTGCTATTTCACAACCGTCTTTTTGGTTTTTCGCTGGCACTGTCATGATGATAAACATCTAAAATATTAAGCCATCGCTGCTTGGGGCGGCAGGAGGTAGGAGTCGTCCAGCAACTGGAAGGTTGCTGGTTCGAGCCCAACTCCTCCCGACCCTTTCGAAGTGTCCTTGAGCAAGACCCTTAACCCCAGTGCTCCCAATGGGCAGGTTGGTGCCTTGCATGGCAGTCTCCGCCATCAGTGTGTGTGTGAATGTGAGGCACGACTATGTAAAGTGCTTTGGGTGCTCGCAGTAGACGAAAATAGTGTTACATAAATGCAGTTTATAGTTACAGTTTAGCCCCTCACAAGACTTCCTGATTCAGACTTTGCCGGGACTCAAGTGTAGATCTTGCAAGGCTGGTTTTCCGCTAGGAGACAGTAGGGTAAGCAGGGAAATCCGCCATTTTAGCCACAACAGGTCATTTAACCATCCCAATGTTTTCTAAACTGTTTTATTAAGTTGAAAGGCAGTGACAAAGCATGTGCTCAGACAAAGAGTGTACTTGCGTGATTGCATCTTAACCCCAGTAACCAGTCATACCAGTATCACAAGGAAGTCTTGGCCTCAAGGAAGTTTTCATAGATGTTATCTGAATGAACATAGTCGGCACTCAGTTACAAACACAAACACTCATGGTTCGAATTACGGTGGGTATTGGGAGGGTCCGACCCCCCTAGATGAGACTTGGACCGCCCCCCCCCCCCCCAAAAGGGATGAAAATAATAGTTTGGGAGGTACTGAAAAAACTGTAATAAAATTGAATGTTATCCAATATTGCATGTAAATGCAGTATTACCATCACATACAACAATTCAGGATATAATCTAATGAAATACGATTTTCAAACCCTCACCCCCATTGGGCTGTACCATTTCTCTGGTACGTTCAGACTGTATTGTTTGCTATGATATAATACTGACGAATTAAAACAAATGCACAGTGTAGTAGGCTGCAAAAGCCTGAAACAAGCGGTGGCCAACTGGCCATAAATTTGTCTAATATTTCACTGCCTTTGTAACATAGTGATAGCCAACCTTAGAAAAACATTGAGTAGCAAGATCGCTATGGTTTAACCGTAGGTCTCCCTTCCACTCAGCGGCCACAACCATCGCTGCTTCTTAGCTTAAAAATCAGGCCTACAATCACACGCCATAGGATGAGTTCCATAGATATACTGACACGGGGAGAGGTTTAATGAGGCGATTTATCATTTTGTACAATTTCATTCTTAATATCTTAACAAGAGGGAATTTGCACTAATATTCAGGGAATTTCGCATGTACTGTAGATAACCTTTTTTTACGCAAATGCCCATACGCTACGTGAACATATAATAATCAATTGGGCGTCAAATGTCTTTCCTCGTTGCCATTATTATAGATCAGCCTTTCTTAAAAGTGTTTTGCTGCACAAACGTTTTGTGATATAATAGACATCCCAACCTGCAAAAAGTAATTTCAGGGAGGTATCCCTAAACTTTAATCTACTTAGATACTGAAATACAGTTTGTTGTTTCTTCAATAATGTCTAGTCAATAATGTCTAGTCAGATTTTGGAAGTTTGGTCTTTTCATGTAGCCTTGGCAACTAGCCATCTAATATAGGCCTAAATAATATAGATTAAATGACACTTGTTAAACTCACCTCAACATGTCTTTTGCAATCATTTAACCCGCCTTGGGCAATGCACTGTTATAAACAGTGCAGCGTGCAAGACTATTTTTTACTATTATGAGACAAGGATACACTTTCGTGCAGTCTGATGTGAAATGGGTCTTAAATGTTCCTTTTTGGGGGGGCAGTGGCTCTTGTTCCTAGATACACTGAAATTAGGAATTTAGTTCGGGATAAAAGAGATAAAATCCCGCCTGCACTGAAAACTGATTGGTCAAGATGCGTCTTAGATGCGTTGCAAGCACATACGCACAACCCCTCTCTCTATCCCTCTCCATCATCTGTGCGCTACACTCAGATCGCCTCACACGCCATTTGAAGTTTCGGTCTCGCGTGTGTGTTCTTGCTTGCTTGTTCTAGATTCCGGGAGATTGTATCTCATTTGCGGGCGCCAGGGAGGCGCTATCAATATGCGGAAGACTTAGAATGTCTGATATAACACCAGGCACAAAATGATATAAAATGCCTAGGCTAAACAACGTGAAGATATTTGTTTTCCAACCGTGAACAAGTCATTTTTTATTTGCATGTTTTGCAGGCTTAGGCTATCC